>NC_053025.1:102972647-103150020 GCF_003073215.2 Triticum urartu | reverse complement strand
TTCCTCCAGCAGAAAACTGGAATACTTGATAATGAGGTGGATCTCCTAGGGGATAAATACTACGCCACATATCGCCAAGGAGGGCGGCAAAGCTGAGAGGTGCAGGAGTGGGACTGAACTTAATACGAACAGCACCGGGAGCTAAGGGAACGGCACTGAACTCATGGAAGTTGACCGCCATCTACGCATCAAACAGGGGTTAATAGTAACTGAAATAAGACTATATGCAGCAAAAAATGCAACAACCAAATGCAGCAAACAAGGGCAACAACCAGACCCTATACTACCGTTTTCTAACGTTCCAGCGGACTAGGATGCTCTACAGTCAGACCTGCTCCGATACCAAGCCTGTGGCACCCCGGCTTAGAGAAAACATGAACACCCCATATTCCAGCCCAGAGATCGAGGTGAAGTCTTCTGGAATACGTCACTTCTTAGTATAGAACAAACCAGCTCTCTATTACAACACGAATATGAATACAAGGGTTCCAATATTACAATGAATAACATCGGCATGGCAACACTACGCCAACCACGGTTGCTCTATACATGCAGCATAACAACTTGAAGCAGCGGAACAACGAACGGTGATGATGGACTCCAATCCACAGGGACTCTGGCTGGAACGTTTATCCTAGCTCGCAAACACAGGAACAACACCAAACAAGCAAGCAATCCAGGCACGACCTGCAAACTGGCATGGCACGCCGGGTCAGTACATTGAATGTACTTGCAAGCTCACAATAACCAGAAGCATTCAAGACAAAAAACAGCATGTCAATTACAGGTTAAGCAGGAATTATCATGAGATCATCAGGATAACATGGCATGAACAACATGAACATAATATCGCTAGAACAATATGATCATGGCATGAACATATAAATCTGATGATACTAGCATGCAACATGATGAAACTATATGCACCATTTAATCTGTTCGGGTTACCTCGTAACCATCACATGCATCACTTACCAACTTCGGACATTGCACGATCATCTCAGGATCAAATCAAGCTTGGTATAAACAATACCGTAGTAATCGTCAAATGACCACAAGGAGCTTGATCTTTACCCATGATTCTCGCACAACATCACGAATATCCACAACTTGGTATACTCGATACCACGGTGATCATTCCGACGATCACAACCATGACCAACACTTGGTCTCAAACAGTGATCCTTCCGGCGATCACAACCACGACCAATACCTGGCCACAAACGGTGATCCTTCTGGCGATCACAACCAACTTATCTCATCCTCGAACCAGAGTTGTTATTTAGCACATTATTATTATTACTGTTGACTCACACTGTGACCGACACGAACTGGGCCCTTATCCGCGGGCGCGGCTATCGATAGATTTAATATACACTCTGTAGAGGTTAGTACACTATACCCACACTACGGAACCCATGGCCTCGCACTCCCATTCGGGTGGACCAACGGTGTTCCAACAAAACTGATCTATTGTTATGACACTCTCCCGGCCACTCCGACCCACTCCCAACTGGGCTAGTCCTGTGTGGCCCCGTGTCTAGCAAAGACACAATGAACACCGTCGTGGCCAAACGTCCCTCATGGGGACCGGATCCATAATAATAACAACAACGGGCACACAAGGTTATGTCTGCTTACCGGGCCAGGATACCGCACGCCCATAACCTTCCCTAGTTGGTGGCACTGGCGAGAGGCACGCCAATAGACCTAGTTAGGGCATTCCCATAAAGGTAAGTGTGGTTCCACTGGTCAGTTCGATATGGTGGCACCATGACTCAGCCAATAGGTGTTCAAGTTCAATATAATCCGGTAAAATTGAATGCAAATATGTTGAGCCATGATAAAATAACATGATGCAATTACAATGCATGAGCATGATATCAACATAAACACGGGTGCAACATAACTATCCACCATATCAACAATGAATCATATCCAACTAAAACATGGCATACTGACTAGCATGAACATCATAAGTACATACTTCTCCGAAACATACCATGACCACTAGCATCAACAATAAATATCATGCAAGAAAATATCAACAATGCCATCATGCAAGCATTTAACCAACTGGATGCAATGGAACATGTATAACAACGGTACTCGGGACAGATGGCCGTCATGCACCGAAAACCATCACCAACATCAACATGTACTACTAGAAAGCATAAGCATATGAAAGGAATACTAGCAACTTGCAGGGCATGACAACCAGGTGCATAACCACATAGCAAGAAAGTAAGCACTAACCAAGAATCATTACTGAAACAATGATAACCATATTTTAAACAGGCAAACATTTAATAAATATTCAAGTTGAAAACCATGGCTACTGCATGACTATCACGCAAGTGGCTATTGTGGCTTGCCTGGGGTGATGGAGACTCTAGGAAGAAGTGTGGTGAAGCCGCGGAACAAAACGTCGGACGGTTCTTTCTCGGAGGGGCCCGATTAGAGGCAAGGGCAAAATGGTCATTTTCACAGTGATAACACCTATTGAAAATGTTACCAAAAGATAGAGCTCGAAGATACGAAGAAGTGAGTGTTGGTTTCACCTCAATCGGAGTTACGGTTGAAAAGTTGTGAAGGTTGGAAGAACAGGGACTAACCTGTGAAAAAATTATCACCAACGGGTCCCTGAGTGGATAAGGCAGAAACAGATTTGAGGAAATACGCTTTCTGGCTTAGAAAATGTACTTCAGGCCGAATTAGAAATAGAATACGCTTTCAGAAAAGATGAGACGTACTCTGGGTAACCCGTGTCCACTTGCCACGTGGGATGAGGTGCCTGGGCCAATGGCATGTGGGGCCCAGGGGCAGGGGGAGGGGCCAGCACTCGTGTCATCTTCCTCCTCATGTCTCTGTTCCCTCCTGGAACAGAGCGGAGGCAGGGGAGAGAAGCAGCGATGAGGTCGGCCGGCTCCGGTGGCCTCCGGCCAAACCGAGCGCACCGGCGGGCTCGCAAGGATGCAGCGCCTCCGTTCAGAGGAGAAGCGGCTCCGGGGGAGGCGCGTGGAGGAGGGGAGGTCGCGGCGACGGGAGGCGCCAGGAGCTTCGGGCGGCAGCGGCTCTCGGTGATGCAGGCTCTCCGGCGACGAGCGGATGAGGTGGGGAGGCTGGTAGAGGTGTGGGGAATGTGGTAGTGGAGACGGGAGAGAGGAAGGAGCTCCGGATGGGCTCGGTCGAGGTGGTGTCCGAGAGCAACGGCGACAGCCAAGCTCCGGGAGGCATGGCTAGAGGGACTCCAGAGACGATCTGGTGGACAGGTCAGGGAGGCGAGAGGAAGCTTGGCTTGGCCGGAATCATGCCGAGGCCGAGGCGGCCATGGTGGACGGTGACGACCTCCGGCGATATGAGGCGATTCCAGAGAGCAAATGAGGCGAGGGGGAGATGGCTGAGGTGCGGAGGGACTCGGGGCACGCTTACATAGCCGAGGGAAAGGCTCTGGAGCTCACAAGCGATCTCCCGGCCAAGCTTTAATGGCAGGCAGAGGCAGGGCGTGGCACGGGCATGGCGTTTGCGAGTCATTGATGGCGAACCACGACGAAGAACCGATGCAGGGAGACGCAGTCGAGCATGGGCGAGCTCCTGGGCAAGGTTTGCGGTCGAGACGAGGAGGGAGGAGATGAGTATAGTAGCCGGAACAAGCCAGAGCACGCCTGCAGCCATGACACAAGCGTGATCACCACGCGCACTGGAGCAAGCAGCGCTCGTTGGCGTGGCCAACCATGTCCTCTCGATGGACCTTGGTGCCTTTAGTCAAAATAAGGAAATAAATCGGTCCAGGGGCAAAGAAGAGATTTGCACTTAGCTCCAAAAGTAAATCAGTAAGAAGGTGTTTGTAACTTGCTGTGGTTAAACCAGCTTGGTAACATGGTAAAGAGTTTCTCCGATGATGATTACATACTAAGGTGATGCTGATCACCAAAAATCAGACTAATAGAAGGAGTTTAGATGAGGGTTTCTGTAGAAAGTGCAATACTAGCCAGAATTGGGGATTTGGATGATGCACTCACATACTTGATCTCTGTGAGCTGAAATTTGGCAGAGAGGGGTTATATGATGATATAAAGCTGATGTAAAAGTTTCATGCCATTTGGAAATACCAAAGTGGCACTTGCTTCCCAAAGCTTCATTCTGGACAGAAACTTGGAAAAATTACCCAGGGCAATTGGATTAACCAATTGATATAAAACTTGGTGGAGGGAGTTTATATAGGTAGAAGCATGTCCTGGTAAATGTTCAGCTCAATTGAAGCAATCTAAAATATAGTTTCTTCACAAACGGAAAATCTGACTAGAAACTAAGATTTGGAGCTGGGCTCACATACATGCGTTATATGAGCTCATATTTGGTTGAGAGTCATCATTTGACCATAGTAAGGACCTTGCAAGATTTCAACTCATTTGAATATGCCTAGCTAGTACTTCCTTCACAATCACTTCCCTTAGACAGGAACTGTGAAAAATTACTCAGAAATATTGACTAGGCAAAGTGAGTTGAATTTTGGCACGTGCCAATGATATGGACATTAAAATATGTCCAAGAATTTTGGGTTCAAATGGGCAAAGATAAATAGCACTTGCTTCACAATGTGCCATTTAGGACAGAATAGAAAATGAATTTATTGAGCATGATGGGAAACATGGCCAATCAAATATTTTTCCATATTTGAGGAAGATATTATCCAAACAATTTATGAGAATGTTTCGGGAATTTTAGGATTGACAAAAATATAGGTTGCTTCACAACCTAGGGTTTTAAGGATTATTCCTTTATCAGAAAAGGAATATTCCCAACAAAATAATTTTGGGTTAGGTCAAGGATGGAAATGACATGATCTTGGGAAGATGATGAGGGTGACAAGCCACTATAAAACCTAGGAATACATGATCTTCCCAAGTTTCAGAACCACATAACCATGGAAAAGCAAAACAAAACCAGAAATCCAAGAAAATCAAAGGAAAAGAAGAGAAGAGCAAAAATCCAGGCTGTTACAAGTTAGAAATCTCGGAGCGGGCAAAAAGGTGCTCCCCAGATCTGTGGATTTTAAGGAGCCGGTGGATTGACAAAAAGGCCCTAAATCGTGACCTGTGTTGTAGTACGAGATTCTAGGACCGGCGCTAACATAAGTTTGCAGAAAAAAATCTCTCTAGTGCCCTAACAAGCGCCTTGGCATTGGAGATGCCCTAATACAGAGATTCTTGGCAAAGTACCCCTTTTCATGGCAAATATAGGTTTCTATAACTCTGGAGAAAATGTTCTTAATTTATGAATAAAATGAGCGTACGTCCAAGAATTAGTTGCATACATATTGTACGGATTGGCATGATTCAGAAAACAAACTCTTGCCTCACCCTGGATTGCCATGTTTCTTGTGAACAAAAATGATACCTATCAAAGCAAACGAGTCAAGCTATAATAACTAATTTGGAACTGAAGCTATAACAACTAATTTGGAACTGAAACAATAAAAATAGATAACATAGCTTCCCATAGTGCACATGATCTTTTATGGCTATTTTCTGCCCAAGAACTGAAACAACATCATATAGCCATTGTATCCCCACGAACTGAAACAACAAAAAAGCTTAAAATATAGAACTAAACATAAGAGAGAAATACCTAAGAGATCACAATAAGAAAACTACCACACAATTTTATAAAAGGCAAGGTATCTACAAAGTGCCTCATCTCTGGCTGTGCTCTGCTCCGTGACAGGCTCTGTCTACATAGACTTCAATCAGTGACCATGCGTACGACGGAGGAGGAGCCGACAACTAGTCTCCTCGTCCAGCTCGTCATCATCTTCCTTTTTCACCTCTTATTCATCAGGCAATTCGACGATGCCTCTATTGCCTCGTCTCTAATAGCGGTCACAGGAGGCTAACAAATGATCAAACACTCGTGAGGCAATTCTAGATGTAGTTCTTCTTCATCTAGTACTATTGGTTTCCCAATCCTTCCCGACCTTGCCGGGCCCAGCGGACGTTTCCACCGGGGCAATCAGACCGCCGTAGTACGCATCATGGGGAGCATGTGGGCAGCCGACTGTGGCGGCGATGGCGGCAAGCCCTACATCTGAGGCGGGGGCGACTCTTGCTACTGCGCCGAGTGACGCTCCTAGAGGTGTGTCGGGGAAACACCGAGTTGCGTCCACATGATATGGAGGCCGCCTGGGTAGGGAGATGAACCCTAAGCGTATGGTGGGATGAGGAAAGATGGGTAGGTCACGGAAGAGAGGGGATGCGGGTGGTTTGTCTTTGGAAGAAAGAGGTGGCAGATTGCGGGCTGCGGAAGTGAAAGTGGAGAACGTGGGCTTTACTTCCTCCGGTTTATGCACTGGTTTGGAACGTGGGCGTTTCTTTCAATGATTTTTTGCTGCATTGCTAGCATCAGTGATTTTCTTTCGAGCGAGGCGGGGGATCGAACGAGGTGGTCGAACCACGAGGGGAGGTCGAACCATCATGACGTTCGATCCCCCTTTAATAGTAGAGACTATAAGTGCTGTTGCAAACCAATTCATATCTTATTCTTGCATTATATCTACTGTATTCCAGTTTTTCTATGGCAAAAACTCATCAAAGAAAACCATAGAATCATCAAAACAAGCACACAACACAAACAAAACAGAATTTGTCAAAAACAGAACAGTGTGTAGCAATCTGGATATTTCGAATACTTCTGTAACTCCAAAACTCTGAAAAATTAGGACGACCTGGACAATTTGTATATTAATCTTCTGCAAAAATAATTGGTATTTTATCGCTCTCTGGTTAAAATTGAGAATTGTTTTCGTGAGCGCACAAGTTTCTATTTTTTCAACAAGATCAAACAACTATCACCCAAGAAGATCCTAAAGGCTTAACTTGGCACAAACACTAATTAAAACACAAAAAGCACAATCATAACAGTATAATAATTGTGCTAACACTCAAAAACAGAAAGCAAAGAACAAAAACAAATTTTATTCATTGGGTTGCCTCCCAACAAGCACTATTGTTTCAGCCCCTAGCTAGGCATAAGGCAAGGATCTAAGTTTTGTCATCTTTGTTTCGAGATCCATAAGATGCCCTCATGATTGATTCATATGGTGGCCTAATTCTTGTTTTAGGGAAGTGTTCCATACCCTTCCTCAAAGGAAATTGGAACTTAATATTGCCTTCTTTCATATCAATCACGGCACCGATAGTGCATAAAAACGGCCTCCCGAGAATAATTGGACAAGACGGATTGCAATCAATATCAAGCACAATAAAATCTATGGGCACATAATTCCTATTTGCAAGAATAAGAACATCATTAATTCTTCCCATAGGCTTTTTAATAGTAGAATCCACCAAGTGCAAATTTAAAGAGCACTCTTCAATATCGGTAAGACAAAGCACATCACATAAAGATTTTGGAATTGTAGAAACACTAGCACCCAAGTCACACAAAGCAAAACACTCATAATTTTTAATCTTGACTTTGATAGTAGGTTCCCATTCATCATGCAATTTTCTAGGAACTGAAACTTCTAATTTCAACTTTTCTTCCAAATCTTTCATCATAGCATCAACAATATGTTTAGTAAAAGCTTTATTTTGTTCATAAGCATGGGGTGAATTTATCATGGATTGCAACAAAGAAATATAATCAATCAAAGAGCAAGTATCATAATTAAAGTCTTTGTAATCCAAAAGAGTCGTCACATCACTAGTTAAAGTTTTGACCTCACCAAACCCACTTTTATCAATTTTTTCAACAAGATTTTCATCCTCTGAATTATCGGGACGCCTTCTAGCTAAAGTTGACTCTTCTCCAGTCCCTTTATCATCAATCTTAATATTACTAAACAAGGAATCAATAGAAGAAACACCAATCATTTTAAGATCTTCATCACTTTTATGAAAATAATCACTAGAAAACGCTTTTTCTAAAAATTCACTTCTAGCACTAAGCATAGCGGTTCTTTTCTTACTTTCATCCATAGAAACATAAAGAGCTTTAATTGATTCCTCAACTTTAGGAAAAAAAATTCATCTTGAGATTTTCTACATCATGAGAAATTCTATCAACACTTGTAGACAAATCATCAATCTTATTCAACTTTTCTTCTATGGTAGTGTTGAAAACTTTTTGCGTGTTGATAAATTATTTAATTTTATTCTCAAGATCAGAGGTATTCCTATTATTATTATTATAAGAAGGATTTCCATAGGAATTACCATAGTTATTAGAGTAAATACTAGGAAAAGGCATAGGATTAAAATTACCTCTATAAGCATTATTATTGAAATTGTTGCGCGAGATAAAATTCACATCTACGGCATCACTATTTTTCTCAATCAAAGTAGAAAAAAGAATATCATTGAAACCAATAGGATAAGTTTTACTAGCAACCAATTTCATAAGAGCATCAACTTTTTCACTCAAAGAAGAAATTTTTCAACCGAATTAACTTTTTTACTAGTAGGAGCTTGGTCCTTCGGTATGCCATTGGAAATAATTTGCCATAATATTATCAAGAAATTTGGTAACTTCACCCAAAGTAATTTCAATAAAAGGACCACCCGCGGAGGAATCTAAAAGATTACGAGAAAAAAAATTCAACCCCGCATAAAAAATTTGTATGATCATCCAAAGATTTAACCCATGAGTTGGGAAATTCCTTAGCATCATTTTTATCCTTTCCCAAGATTGTGCAACATGCTCATGTTCAAGTTGCTTCAAAATCATGATCTGGATTCTAAGGGAAATAATTTTTTCGAGCAGAAAATACTTAGTGATAAAAGAAACTTTGCACTTATTCCAAGAATCGGTACTATTGCGAGGCAAAGAAGAAAACCATTTTTTTGCAAAATCATGCAAAGAAAACAGAAACAATTTCATCTTCATAACATCATTGTCCACATATCTTTTCTTTTGCGTGTCGCATAATTGCACGAAGGTATTAAGATGGGATGCGACATCCACATTAGGAGTACCGGAAAATTGATCCTTGATAACAAGATTTAGCAAAGCAGTATTAATATCACAACACTCCGCACTAGTGGCAGGAGGAGCAAGTGGAGTGCCAATAAAATCATTGTTGTTGGTATTTGAGAAATCACACAACTTGGTGTTCTCTTGAGTCATGGTGACTACGCAACAAGATTGCACCCAAAAACAGATCCGGCAAGAAAACGGTGAACAAAAAAGAGGGCGAATAAAACGACAATTTTTTGTGAAGTGAGGGAGATGAAAATGAGAGGCAAATGACAAATAATGTTAATTGCGAGGAGATGAGATTTTTGATTAGGAACCTGTTAGATGTAGATGATCCTCCCTGGCAACGACGCCATAAATTCCTTTTGATGTCTGCTAGAACTATGTCAGTATGTCCCCAAAGAGGAAGGGATGATGCAGCACAGCGACGATAGGTATTTCCCTTAGTTATGAGACCAAGGTTACCGAACTAGTAGGAGAACCAACCAACACTATGTAAACAACACCTGCACACAAATAACAAATACTCGCAACCCGACGTGTAAAAGGGTTGTCAATCCCTTTCGGGTAACGACACCAGAAAGTGGAAAACGGACGCGAGACAGTTGTAAATATTGATAGATCGAACACCAAATAAAATAAATTGCAGCAAGGTATTTTTTTATTTTGGTTTAATAGATCTGAAAATAAAAGGCAACTAAAATAGATCGCAAAGCCAAATAATATGAGAAAGAGACACCGGGGTCGTAGGTTTCACTAGTGGCTTCTCTTGAGAAAAATAGCAAACGGTGGGTAAACGAATTACTGTTGGGCAATTGATAGAACTTTAAATAATCATGATGATATCCAGTCAATGATCATTATATAGGTATCACGTCCAAGATTAGTAGACTGACTTCTGCCTGCATCTAATACTATTACTCCACACATCAACCACTATCCAGCATGCATCTAGTGTATTAAGTTCATGGAGAAATGGAGTAATACAATAAGAACGATGACATGATGTAGACAAGATCTATTTATGTAGAAATAGATCCTATCGTTTTATCCTTAATAGCAACAATACATACATGTCGGTTTCCCTTCTGTCACTACGATCAAGCACCGTAAGATCGAACCCACTACAAAGCACCTCTTCCCATTGCAAGATAAATAGATCGAGTTGGCCAAACAAAACCCAAATATCAAAGAAGAAATATGAGGCTATAAGCAATCATGTATATAAGAGATCAAAGAAACCCAAATAACTTTCATGGATAAAAAGAGATAGATCTGATCATAAACTCAAAGTTCATTGGATCCCAACAAACACACTGCAAAAGAATTACATCATATGGATCTCCAAGGGACCATTGTATTGAGAATCAAATGAGAGAGAGAGAGGAAGCCACCTAGCTACTAACTATGGACCCGAAGGTCTACAAAGAACTACTCACTCATCATCGGAGAGGCAGCAATGGAAGTGATGAACCCCTCCGTGATGGTGTCTAGATTGGATCAGGTGGTTCTGGACTCTACGGCATCTGGAATTGATTTTTGTCGACTCCCCTAGGGTTTCTAGAATATTAGGGTATTTATAGAGCAAAGAGGCAGTCCGGGGGGCACCCGAGGTGGGCACAACCCACCAGGGCGTGCCTGGCCCCCAGGCGTGCCTTGGTTGGTTGTTCTCCCCTCGGAGCACCCCCAGGCGCTTCTCCCGGCCCATTGGATGTCTTCTGGTCCAAAAAAATCGACAAAATGTATCACTGCGTTTGGACTCCGTTTGTTATTAATTTCCTGCGATGTAAAAAAACATGAAAAAAATAGCAACTGGCACATGGCACTATGTCAATAGGTTAGTACCAACAATTGATATAAAATGATTATGAAACATCCAAGAATGATAATATAACAGCATGCAACAATAAAAATTTATAGATACGTTGGAGACGTATCAGGCGTCTGGCCTCGTTTAAATAGGAGATTAAATAGACAGCAGACAGGAGGAGCTCGGCCAGCGTTGCATTTAATGTAGGCCCGGTCATGAAAGGACGTGTGTCCAGAGTGGGTTTCTCGGCTTCCACATGGGTTTCATGGAGGCGTTTGAATGCGGCAAGGAGACATTTTTAGCCGGGCATGCAGCGAGCGGCGCCCTCGACTCTGACGTACGACACCGGGCCGTTCTCCCACTGACGTGTGGCCTCTTTGGGTACATGGCCTGCATGTCAGTGACCCAACACAGTCAGCGCACGATAGAGGAGCTTTTGGTGGGCCAGGGCGGTCAGAAGCGGGCATTTCATAAACCGGTGATTGTTCATTGAGTGTGACGTCATCTATTTCATGTAGATAAGCCTACTATATAATGTAAGAGAATTTTAAAATTTTCATATATATGTTGATAGCCCGTTCGATACGTTGTGATTCATAAAGACCGCTATAAACAACAATGTTCTGCTTATCACATATAAGATTGATTAATACCCGTAACAATCCATGTCCTTAACAAAGGGTGCATGCACGAATAGGTTGAGCGTATGTCTTGCATCATGAGTTGTGTGCATGCAGGCGTGCGAGTGTTGCATGCATGTGTATGTTTCAGTGTTGCATGCATATGTGCGTGCGTTTGTTCGTGAGTGCATGTGTACGTGTCAGTGTTGCACGCCTACATACGTGCATGTGTTCGTGAGTGCATGTGTACGTGTCAGTGTTGCACACCTGCATGTGTTCGTGCGAGTGTTGTGTGCGTGCGTGTGTACGTTCGGGTGAGGCTACACATCAGTCGACTGACTTTTTCATTTCTGGTCAGTCAATTTTCCAGTCATTGGATACGTAATTAAGGGCACGCAGTTCATTTTCAACCTCCACCCCCCTGAGCCACCAGCCACCACCGGCCAAACCGCCGGCCCCCGCCGCTCGCGGCCGGCAGCGCTCCCGCGTCGCCTCGCCACCTCGCTCGCCCTGAAACCACTCCCCACCACCGGTCCACCGCCGCCCCGGCCATCCCTCTAGCCCCCCTCCCATGCAAAGCTTTTTATCCGGCGATCCCCATGCTACAGCCCAATCACCACCCCCCACCGCCGGCAACTACCAACCAGAGGTCTCACAACTTCGAATGCCCACCGACAACTAATTTATTACCATTTATGTCTTTCATATACGCGATGACGGGTGGACCCTATGGTAATGTGCGCTGCTGATTGTGGACTGTTTGACTGGTCAATTGATCATGTCATCAACAAATTACGAAGTTGTATGGTGAGACACTGACCGTATGATGACCATAAAATGTATTTTATTAACACAATACAGACTCAAACTACCATTTTTTTCATATACGCGCTGACAAGTGGGCCCCACGATTACGACCAACGATGGTGAAACACTAGTTGCGCCATGTGGAATGTTTGACTAGTCAATTGATCGTGCCATCAACAAAATACGGAGTTGTACATGTGAGACAGTGACCGTATAATCACGATATGTATTTTTTTAACACGGTACAAACGCAAGCGCTCATATATACGCGCAAACACTCACCGCTCTAAGCGCATACACGCAGACCTTATCCCTATGAGCACCTTCGAGAGAGTGAGCCAGCATATGATCTTGAGATTTTACGAAGTCACCATAGATGGACCAGTGAGGTGGTAACCTAAGGAGTTTTGCGCAAATGGAAGCCTTCCGGGACTGTCTTGCCGATTGCGTCTTGGCAGATCTGGGCTTCTTGGGCTACCCCTACACTTGGGATGAGAAACGGGCTGGACAAGAGAATATCCAGGTTCAACTTGATCGGGCTACAAGTAATGATGGTTTCTTATCCATGTATCCGGAGACGACGGTCAAACATATCCTGACTAAGGAGTCGGATAACCAAGCTCTCCTAGTGCATGCGGCAGTGGTGAAGCCACGTAAAGGCTGTGTAGTCACTTGACTACACAGCTCTTTGGCAAAAACGTGATACATCAAGTATAAATCATGCAGAAAAACATAAAAATATGTATATTTGACTACACAACTTTGAAGTGACTACACGTGATTTTATTCTTGGCACTGCCACTGGGGTGCGGTAGAGATTGCGCCACACCGTGATCGGGGGCGCGATAGACCGTTCCGGTACGAGGATGCATGGGCCCGGCATGAAATGTACGACAAGATGATTGCACAAGCCTGGGAGGCTGTCGGTCTAGGTGAACAAGGGCTCGGTGCTGGGAACAAGCTGGGCTCCATGACGGGTTCCATGCAATGATGGGCTAGGGAAGTTTTCGGCTCAATTCGGAGACAAATAGCGAAGCTTAAAGCGCAGTTGCTTGATGCAAAAAACTAGAGCCCTCACGACTGGATCCTCGTTGGAGGTCCGGGAGTTAGAGGAGCAGCTAAGGGAATATAGGCGAGGAAGGAAATCATGTACAGACAAAGATCAAGAGTGGATTGCTGCGTGCGGGGGATCAGTACACACAATACTTTCAAAATAGAGCGTCTCATCGGAAGAGAAAGAACACGGGGAAGGCGTTAAAACGGGAAGACGGTTCCATATGCAGGGTTAATGAGGAGATGCGTAACATGGCCGCCACTTTTTATGAAAATCTCTTCACCTCTGATATATGGGTAATGTTATTGAAGATGCCCTGAGATGATTTGGAGGAAAGATTTGGGGAAGATGGCACGGTGGGAAAAGGAGCGAGAGGATTGCAATTCGTGCGGTGGCGATTTTGTGGACGGTTGGGTTGTCTCTCGGTGGGCCCCATCCTATGGCCACACATGATTGCAGCACACAATTTAGGGTTGTGGTATGAACGTGCACCCCAGCTTGTGGTCGATTTAAGAAATAAGCATTGGAGAATGTAGTATATTTTTTTGCCATGATTTGGAGAATGTTGTTACAGTACTTGTCTTCCGGATCTCAGCCACTGGGACCTTATATTGGACGGTCAGGAGGGGCCTGAACATATGCCAGTCTATGTCATATCTTTCCGAAAGCACAGTATCCAATTCCTCGATCAGAAAGTCGCGGACTCTTTTTAGGATAGCAGGGATTCCAATAATGCCGTGTTTAAACAACATGTTCTAACGAAAAGGCTTTTAAACACAGTTTACAACTTTTAAAAAGCATAGCTGGACGGTACAGGTTCCAAGTTAGGTAGTAGCTCCTTCTTCGAACAGGGTGCCAGTGAGCCCTTTTAAGTTAAATATTACTCCTACTTGGTAATGTTGATCTATACTCACATGTGTAAAGTTTGATGATAAAAATAAATTAACATGTGAGCTGCATCAAAATTAATAAATCATTATTTCGAAAAAGTAAATAGTACACTCACTGTTCACCACTACAAATCCAAGCATTTATCTTTTTTATGTAGCTCACACCCTAATTTATTTCGTCATCAAACTTTCCATGCGCGTATTATACACACATACTACCGTGTACAGATTTGTTTTAGCATTTTTCTGGACTTGAAAATATAATTTGACAACAATTCAAACTGAAGTGCTCACTAACATCCGTGTTCCAAAGTGGTATTTTTATCAAAAACTAGCTAGCAAGTTTGCTCCAGGAATGCAAATACTATATTAGTACTAAAAGAAGAGGTCAAGCTATCGCATTTTTACTCCCTCATAGTCTAGGTTTTTGTCTGTTCATCGTCTTGGCTTCGGCGGTGACGATGACGGCGCTGAATAAAGATTCTCCGAATCCTTTCCCGACGACGCCATCAGTCCTATAGTTAGGGATGGATTTGAAAACCAGTCTGTTCAAGTAAGGATGGTGTGGCGGCGGTGGCGGCATTCACCGTTACAACGACGTTTGCTCCAGCGTCGACGTGGAGCTTGGGATGTACTCCAGGAGCAGATGCAGATCGTGGTCTGCATCGACCACATCTGAAAGACGGAACGTGTACTGGGTTCATGGTTTGTGGATGGCAGGTTTGGTTTCCTCCTTCGGCGTTTTAGTCACGGTGGGGTGCCTATCTGAAGTTCGATGGCGTGTCAGGGATATTGCCTTAGTGTGATTCGTTCAACGATAAGGGCTTCACTTTTGGTGAGCCACCTTGGAGGTTCGCAAAGCTACATATCAGCGATGGAGCCGCGTCGAACTCGGGTGAGGAGGTGCTCTGTCATTCTTTTCTCCGGTGGCTATTGTGGTGGTGCCGGAAACAGGTGACGAGCATTAGGGTTAGGCTCAAAGATGTTCTACTATCTTTTCAGTATTGTCATGTCGGTCCTTACGTGACTTTTACTTTGATTTTTAGGATATGAATGATACACGTATTAGCATTAGAAAAAGCTATCACATTTTTCGTCTTCCCAACCAAAGCGCTCTCCTGATCCTAAAAAAAGTGATCTCTTTTCATTCGAAAAAACTCTCTCCTTTCCTTCTCCCATTCCCTTTTTGTTTGAAATGCTCTCTCGTCTTCCTCCATTTCTCCTGAATTTTTTGAAACATTTTGGAAGTTTTCTTTTGAAAAAGAGGTTAAAGCCTTCGGACTTTGCATCATTCTGATGCATACGGTTGTGTACCCAGCCAGAAGTCATGGGTCGGGCCAACTGTAGTGTTATAGTCCTCAACAGTTAAGATGGATTTTACCAGCATGCCTCAAGCCAACGCCCTTGGCCTTGCTACGCCATTGGATGCATACAATCATCTTTATTAAAGTTGATGCAAAACAGTTAGTTTAAAGGCACCAACAAGCGAAATACATAATTTAGAAAACTACAACAAACCATTACAAGATATAAAATTAACACCTACGACTATGTGAACTTCTTTCGCAGCAACACTTTCAACAAGGGTTACACGACCTCGTGCCACACCGCCGTCATGTCAGGTCAAAGACGACTAGGACAAGGATTTTCATCAAGATTGTTGAGACCAACCAATGAAAGCCACCAATTCATCAAGGTAACGACGTACATTCATCGATGTTGAGTCCGACCAGTAACGACGTAAGTTCATCGCCACTGAGTCCGACCAATAACGACGTAAGTTCATCGCTGCTGAGTCCGACCAATAAAAAGTTTTCACCCCCGAAATTGAAGTGGTGTTCCATTCACCATCTTGATAATCTTCTGATAGTCGCATTAGTTAGTACTACACGCCAGGCCGTAATGGTGCTAGCGGGTGTGATGTCCCACCTTAGACAATCGTCCTGGACATCGGGAGGCCGCCCATCTCACGACGCAGATCTAGCCGCTGCCAGTGCACACTGATACAAGTTCACCTACAAGAACCACCATGACACAGGGGCGGCTGCCCCTGACATCCTTGCTGTGAACAAGCTTGACGGACTCCTCGCCGTGTCTGAAGCCGCCGGGAGACCGCCATTACGCCTTAGCCCCATCAATGTTGGGCGTTGGCACCTGCAACCTTCCCATGCATCGGTCGATGCCCGTAAATCGAAAGACTGTCGCCCGTCCTCAGCCAACCGACGACCATCTAGGAAACATCTACACAACGTAGTCCAACACCCACAGTCTTGATGTGCTGCAAGACCATAGAGTGTTGTAGCACTTTCTTGATAAGTAGAGTGTTGAATCCACAAGGAGCGAAAAGGAAGGCATTACTAACCACATAACTACGTTGTCACTTAAGTATTTTCGTACGCATCCAAATCAGAGTTTGGACTTAAGTATTTTCGTACGCATCCAAATCAGAGTTTGGAAATAGTCCACTCCATAATTTTCTAGGGAAATGGAATAAAAAGGCTTTTATAAGGAAAGATAAAAACGGGAACTAAAAAGGCACTAAGTTAGTATGAGCTGTGCTGCATGGGATTCCCCCATCTCACCAATGACGCCGCTCGGCTCGGCTGGGTGGGTCCCGGTAGCCATGCAAGAGGGCATTGTTGCTCACGTAGACATGGGTGATCACATGCAATCACATGATTGGGTATGTGTGAGCCTCTCTCCGGGTTCCATGCGCGGCACCCCGCCCCAGGTGGATCCTGCAGCCCGCCCTGACCAGGAGGAGATGAGGAATGAGCCCCACACCTCGTAGTTGTACCTGCAATGCGCGGACATACGGCGCGCCCTAACCCCTATCCTTCCCCAGCCAGAAAGTAGAGCGCCACCCCCAACAAAACGAAGGCCGCGGCAAAAAAGGATGGTGCCCAGCATCACGCCTCGCGGGAGTGCACGCCTTGCAAGAAGTCCGACCAGGGGATCCAAAGCATCCAAGCAACAACAAGTGATACTCAGGAAACTATGCCTGGCCAATGAGGCGGAAATCATAAGTGATGAGTCGCTGGAGGCCTACGCCGAGCTCTCCTCTAGGCCTTTGACAGAGGGACAAGTGGTGGCCATCCTTGCCCTATTCGGATGGGACCCCTCCATCCTACCCGCCGCGGAGGTGGCCGAGGTGGAGTGATGATCCAGCTGTTGTCGTGCGGACTCATGGGCCTTGTTTATAGCTACACAACCCCTGAAGCTATTGGTGTGGAATGTGCGTGGATTGAACTCACTGGCGCGGAGGAGTGCCATCTTCCAAGTAGTCGCGGGCTCTAACCCTAGCATTGTGTGCTTCCAAGAAACGAAAGTGGAAATTGTATCTCCGGACCTGATCAGGCAATGCCTTGGTAATAAATTCGACAACAACTACTACTTTCCCGCGGTGGGCCCGCGGGGCGGCATCCTCATTGCGTGGGATCATACGGTAGTTACGTTGTCGAACCCACACTCCACTATAAACACTCTGATAACCTTAGTGCAGCCACATGGGGCCCCGGTGTGGTGGCTCACAGGCGTGTATGGGCCCCAAAGCGATGCCGCCAAAGTGGAATTCATGGCCGAGCTCGAGGAGATTAGAGACCTGCATGCTGGGCCGTGGGCGATAGTAGGAGATTTCAACTTACTCACAAACCTGGAAGACAAGAGCAATGAGGCAGTAAACCGCCGGATGATCGCATGTTTCAGAGCAGGACTGAACAGGTTAGAGTTTAAGGAGCTGTACTTGCTTGGACGACGGTACGCGTGGAGCAATGAAAGAAGGCTGCCAACCATGGAGAAGATTGATCATGTGTTCACTACAAACTCTTGGGAGGACTTGCACCCGTCCTGCCTGCTTACGACGCTTGGATCTGCAGTATCCGACCACTGCCCGCTCCTACTCGACTTGGACGCTGCGTTTCACATGGGTCGGCGCTTCCGTTTCGAGGCATTCTGGCCAAAAGCGGAGGGGTTTATGGATGTCGTGGCTGAGGCATGGCACTCGGTATCATCTTCAGGAAATCCGTTCAAAGTTTTGGATTGCAAGCTTCGGGCCATTGCTAAGAAATTGCAACGGTGGAGCAAGCGATGGATTGGGAACATCAAGATGCAAATCCTAATCGCGCATGAGATCATCTTCAGGCTTGATGGGGCAGCGGACTGTCGCATTCTTACGGACCACGAGCATGGGTTGCGGAAAGTACTAAAGAAGAAACTGCTAGGCTTAAGCTCTCTGGAGAGAACGATCGCCCGACAAAGATCTCGCATGCTCAAACTCAAAGAAGGGGAAGCCAACATTGGCTTTTTCCATTGGCATGCATGTCATAGGCAACGCAAGAATGCCGTTATCACCTTGCGGCATAATGAGGAGATTGTCACAAGACAAGACAACATTGCTATATTGGTCGGCGCCCATTACTCACGCACGTACTTTTGTCTCATCCCAACAGCGGACTCATGCGCTGGACTTGGATCAGTTAGAACTCCCAGCACGGGACATGTCAAACCTGGAGACGCCTTTGTTGCCGGAAGAAGTAGAGAAGATCATCAAGTCCATGTCGTTAGACAAAGCACCGGGCCCGATGGTTTCACGGGCAGGTTCTATGTGACTTGTTGGCCGATCATCAAGGAGGATTTCATGCGATCCATGGACAAATTTTTTCGTGGAGATATGCGACGCTTGGCGGCCATTAACCGGGCAGTGGTAACCCCACTACCAAAGAAGGATGGTGCTGTTGACCTTAAAGATTACAGGCCAGTCAGTCTAGTTCATGGGGCCATCAAGATCTTTGACAAAGTACTTGCAACAAGGCTGGCGGACGAGTTGTCATTCTTGGTGGGTAACCATCAAAGTGCCTTCGTGAGGGGTCGTGCTTTGCACGACAATTTCATGCTCGTTCAGTCCACAGCAAGGAGATTACATGCGCTCAAGAACCCCACAGTGCTACTCAAACTTGATATATCGAAGGCCTTTGATACGGTGAACTGGCCCTTCCTCCTGGAGCTAATGATGCGGTTGGGCTTTGGGAAAATATGGATTGAGTGGTTGTGTGGATTGCTTGCCACCTCGATGACGGAAATTGCAGTTAATGGTGTGCAGGAGAGACGATATACAATGCGTGTGGACTAAGGCAAGGGGATCCGATCTCCCCCATGCTCTTTATCCTTGAAGGAAATATGCCCTAGAAGCAATAATAAAGTTGTTATTTATATTTCCTTATATCATGATAAACGTTTATTATTCATGCTAGAATTGTATTAATCGGAAACTTAGTACATGTGTGAATACATAGACAAAACAAAGTGTCCCTAGTATGCCTCTACTTGACTAGCTCGTTAATCAAAGATGATTGTGTTTCCTGACCATAGACATGTGTTATCATTTGATGAACGGGATCACATCATTAGAGAATGACGTGATGGACAAGACCCACCAGTTAGCTTAGCATAAATGATCGTTTAGTTTTATTGTTATTGCTTTCATCATGACATATACATGTTCCTCTAACTATGAGATTATGCAACTCCCGAATACCAGAGGAACACCTTGTGTGCTATCAAACGTCACAACGTAACTGGTTGCTTATAAAGATGCTCTACAGGTGTCTCCGATGGTGTTTGTTGATTTGGCATAGATCGAGATTAGGATTTGTCACTCTGTGTATCGGAGAGGTATCTCTAGGCCCTCTCGGTAATGCTCATCACTATAAGCCTTGCAAGCAAAGTAACTAATGCGTTAGTTGCAGGATGATGCATTACAAAATGAGTAAAGAGGCTTGTCAGTGACGAGATTGAACTAGGTATGATGATACTGATGATCGAATCTCGGCCAAGTAACATACCGATGACAAAGGGAACAACATATGTTGTTGTGTGGTTTGACCGATAAAGATCTTCGTAGAATATGTAGGAACCAATATGAGCATCAAGGTTCCGTTATTGGTTATTGACCGGAGATGTGTCTTGGTCATGTCTACATAGTTCTCAAACCCGTAGGGTCCGCACGCTTAATGTTCGATGACGTATGTATTATGAGTTATGTGATTTGATGTACCGAAGGTTGTTCAGAGTCCCAGATGTGATCACAGACATGACGAGGAGTCTCGAAATGGTCGAGACATAAAGATTGATATATTGGACCATGTTATTCGGACACCAGAAGTGTTCTGGATAGTTTCAGATAAGACCGAGTGCCGAAGGGTTACCGAAACACCCCCATCGGGAAGTTATGGGCCTTAGTGGGCCTTAGGGGAGAGAGAAGGCCGCGGCCAGGAGGTGGCGCACACCCCCCCACACACAAGGGGAGTCCGAATAGGACAAGGGGAGGAGGCGCGACCCCTCTCCCCCTCCCCCTCTCCCTCTCCCTTTCCTTCCTTCTTCTCCTAGTTGGACTAGGAAAAGGGGAACCTACTCCTACTAGGAGTAGGATTCCCCTCTTGGGGTGCGCCCTAGGGGCCAACCGACCCTCCCCTCCTCTCTCCTTTATATATGAGGGAGGGGGCACCCTATAGACACACAAGTTGATCTTTAGCCGTGTGCGGTGCCCCCCTCCACATTTTTACACCTCAGTCATATTGTCATAGTGCTTAGGCGAAGCCCTGCGTCGGTAACTTCATCATCACCGTCAACACACCGTCATGCTGACGAAACTGACCCTCGGCCTTAGCTGGATCAAGAGTACGAGGGATGTCACCGCGCTGAACATGTGCAGATCGCGGAGGTGTCGTGCGTTCAGTACTTGATCGGTTGGATCACGAAGACGTTCGACTACATCAACCGCCTTACTAAACACTCGCGCTTTCGGTCTACGATGGTACGTAGACACACTCTCCCTTCTCGTTTCTATGCATCCCCTAGATAGATCTTGCATGATAGTAGGATTTTTTTTGAAATATTGTGTTCCCTAATAGTGGCATCCGAGCCAGGTCTATACGTAGATGTTATTTGCACGAGTAGAACACAAAGAGTTGTGGGCGATAATAGTCATACTGCATACCAGCATGTCATACTTTGATTCAGCGGTATTGTTGGATGAAGCAGCCCTGACCGACATTACATGACCATGTTCATGAGACTTGTTCTACTGACGTGCTTCACACACAGGTGGCTAGCGGGTGTTTGTTTCTCCAACTTTAGTTGAATCAAGTTTGAGTACGCCCAGTCCTTGTTGAAGGTTAAAACAACACACTTGACGAAAAATCATTGTGGTTTTGATGCGTAGGTAAGAACGGTTCTTGCTAGAAGCGCATAGCAGCCACGTAAAACTTGCAACCACAAAGTAGAGGACGTCTAACTTGTTTTTGCAGGGCATGTTGTGATGTGATATGGTCAAGAAGTGATGAGATATAAATTGTTGTAGAGATGATCATGTTTTGTTAAAGTTATCGGCAACTAGCAGGAGCCTTATGGTTGTCTTTTTATTGCATAAGATGCAAGCTCCATATAATTGCTTTACTTTGTTGCTATGCGATAGCAATAGTTGGCGAGACGACCATGTGACGACACGTTGATAAAGATCAAGATGATGGAGATCATGGTGTCATGCCGGTGACGATGGAGATCAGGACGGTACTTTGGAGATGGAGATCAAAGGCACAAGATGATGATGCCATATCATGTCACATATTTTGATTGCATGTGATGTTTATCTTTTATGCATCTTATTTTGCTTAGTACGGTGGTAGTATTATAAGATGATCATGTTGGGTAACGCAGTAATTTCAAAAAAAAAATCCTACGCACATGCAAGATCATGGTGATGCATAGCAACGAGAGGGAAGAGTGTTGTCTACGTACCATTGTAGACCGTAAGAGGAAGCGCTATGACAACGCGGTTGATGTAGTCGTACGTCTTCACGATCGACCGATCCTAGTACCGTAAGTACGGCACCTCCGCGATCTAAACACGTTCGGCTCGGTGACGTCCCACGAACTGACGATCCAGCAGAGTGTCGAGGGAGAGCTTCGACAGCACGACGGCGTGATGATGGTGATGATGATGCTACCGGAACAGGGCTTCGCCTAAGCACCGCTACGATATGACCGAGGTGGATTATGGTGGAGGGGGGCACCGCACACGGCTGGAAACAATCAACTTGTGTGTTCTAGGGTTCCCCCTGCCCCCGTATATAAAGGAGCAAGGGGGAGGCCGGCCGGCCCTTGGGGCGCGCCAGGAGAGGAGGAGTCCTCCTCCTAGTAGGAGTAGGACTCCCCTTTCCTACTCCTACTAGGAGGGGGAAAGGAAGGAGGAGAGGGAGAAGGATAGGGGGCGGCCGCCCCCCTTCCCTAGTCCAATTCAGACCAGAGGGGGAGGGGCGCGCGGCCTGCCCTAGCCGGCCCTCTCTCTCCACTAAGGCTCACATGGCCCATTAGTTCTCCCGGGGGGGTCCAGTAACCCTCCGGTACTCTGGTTTTCTCCGAAATTACCCGGAACAATTCTGGTGTCCGAATATAGCCTTCCAATATATCAATCTTTATGTCCCAACCATTTCGAGACTCCTCGTCATGTCCGTGATCACATTCAGGACTCCGAACTACCTTCGGTACATCAAAACACATAAACTCATAATACCGATCGTCACCGAACGTTAAGCGTGCGGACCCTACGGGTTCGAGAACTATGTAGACATGACCGAGACACGTCTCCGGTCAATAACGAATAGAAGAACCTGGATGTTCATATTGGCTCCCACATATTCTACGAAGATCTTTATCGGTCAAACCACATAACGATATACGTTGTTCCCTTTGTCATCGGTATGTTACTTGCCCGAGATTCGATCAAAGGTATCTCAATACCTAGTTCAATCTCGTTACCGACAAGTCTCTTTACTCATTCTGTAATGCATCATCCCACAACTAACTCATTAGTCACATTGCTTGCAAGGCTTATATTGATGTTCATTACCTAGAGAGCCTAGAGATACCTCTCTGATAGACGGAGTGACAAATACTAATCTCGATCTATGCCAACTCAACAAACACCATCGGAGACACCTGTAGAGCATATTTATAATCACCTAGTTACGTAGCGGAGTTTGATAGCACACAAGGTGTTCCTCCAGTATTCGGGAGTTGCATAATCTCATAGTCATAGGAACATGTATAAGTCATGAAGAAAGCAGTAGCAATAAAACTGAACGATCATTATGCTAAGCTAACATATGGGTCTTGTCCATCACATCATTCTCTAATGATGTGATCTTGTTCATCAAATGACAACACATGTACATGGCTACGAAACTTGACCATCTTTGATTAACAAGCTAGTCAAGTAGTAGAGGCATACTAGGGACACTGTTTATCTATGTATTCACACATGTACTAAGTTTTCAGTTAATACAATTCTAGCATGAATAATAAACATATATCATGATATAAGGAAATATAAATAACAACTTTATTATTGCCTCTAGGGCATATTTCCTTTAGATCCTTCACTAAATCTCAAGGTACAAGTGTTCTCCCTGAGTATGCACCGTTGCAACAGTTCGTCGTGCCGAGACACCACGTGATGATCGGGTGTGATAAGCTCTACATTCACATACAACGGGTGCAAGCCAGTTTGCACGTGCAGAATCCTCGGGTTAAACTTGACGAGCCTAGCATATGCAGATATGGCCTCGGAACACTGAGACCGAAAGGTCGAACGTGAATCATATAGTAGATATGATCAACATAGAGATGTTCACCATGGAAAACTACTCCATCTCACGTGATGATCGGACATGGTTTAGTTGATATGGATCACGTGATCATTTAGATGACTAGAGGGATGTCTATCTATGGGAGTTCTTAAGTAATATGATTAATTAAACTATAATTTATCATGAACTTAGTCCTGATAGTATTTGCAAATTATGTTGTAGATCAATAGCATGCGATGTAGCTCCCCGTTTATTTTTGATATGTTCCTAGAGAAAAATAAGTTGAAAGATGATAGTAGCAATAATCCGGACTAGATCCGTGATCTGAGGATTATCCTCATTACTGCATAGAATAATTATGTCCTGGATGCACCGCTAGGTGACAGAACTATTGCAGGAGCAAATGCAGATGTTATGAATGTTTGACAACCTCGGTATGATGACTACTTGATAGTTTAGTGCACCATGGTTTATGGCTTAGAACCGGGACTTCAAAATGTTTTGAAACACCATGGATCATATGAGATGTTCCAAGAGTTGAAATTGGTATTTCAGATTCATGCCCGAGTCGAGAGGTATGAGACCTCTGACAAGTATTTTTGGCTACAAGATGGAGGAGAATAGCTCAACTAGTGAGCATGTGCTCAGAATATCTGAGTACTACAATCACTTGAATCAAGTGGGAGTTAATCTTCCAGATAAGATAGTGATTGACGGAGTTCTCTAGTTACTATCACCAAGTTACTGGAACTTCGTGATGAACTATAATATGCAAGGGATGATGAAAATGATTCCCCGAGCTCTTCGCAATGCTGAAATCGGTGAAGGTAGAAATCAAGAAAAGCATCAAGTGTTGATGGTTGACAAGACCACTAGTTTCAAGTAAAAGGGAATGGTAAAGAAAGGGAACTTCAAGAAGAATGACAAGCAAGTTGCCACTCCCGTGAAGAAGCCCAAAGCTAGACCCAAACCTGAAATTGAGTGCTTCTACTGCAGAGGAAATGATCACTGGAAGCGAAACTGCCCCCCCCATACTTGGCGGATAAGAATCACTACTGCAGGATGCTGCTAACGCAACACTACGATCAGAGACCCTTCGATGAAACTGTGTGCGATGCCATAATCGCAAACGGTGGTGTAAACAACCGTCAAAAAAGGTGCAAAACGTTTGCGATGGAGGATGCATCAAACACGGTTCAGATTTTAGTTGCGTGTGCGATGTAGGACATACAATTTAGCTCCGTTAACCGTTTGCGATGAGGAGGAACAAAAAAACGGGCATCCAGATGAAGGTGTGTGCAATGTACAACATACGGTTCACTCGGATGAACTGTTTGTGATTAGGCAACACAAAAGAAACGGGCAGCCAAATGAAGGTGTGTGCGATATACGGCATGCGGTTCACTCGGATGAACTGTTTGCGTTGAGGCAAGAGAACAAAAACGGTTCAATTTAACAAGATGTTTGTGATACGCCGCAAACAGGTCTGTAATCAAAAATGTGTGCGAATATCAATAATAACAGAAACGGTTCTCTAGTGTGGTCCGTGTTCATCTGATCATCATCTCCTTCTTTTGCTAGCTCGATGTTCCTTCTATGCTAAGTTTCCATTAATTGATGGCGTTTTATGAACACGCCACCGTTTCTCGCCATTTTCTCACCTATTTCCCACCACCCAACGATATTGTGCATAGGCGGCACCCGGCACATGGAGTCGACAAGCACAGCCTGTAGCACATCCATCTTTTCCAAACATGCCAACCCACCAAAGCGCCACATGTGCCATCAACCTCGTCGATGAGAAAAACGAGTGGGCGCCACGACCCGTTGAGGCCGAGGCGCTCCCCGAAAATGTGATGTACAACGCCGTGATGCGCGTCATCGCCAGGTTTGAGCAGACCTTTAGCGCATGACGCTGTAGCTCGCCTCACAACATGATCGATGGCGCACCATAGAGCAATCTAGGCGCGCCTGTCGTGGTTCTAAGTCTGATAGTAGTGTAGGGGGGTAAGTATGGAGAGGCAAGGTTTTAGCTATGGAGAAGTTGTAAGCACACAGGGTTTACGAGTTCAGGCCCTTCTCGGAGGAAGTAATAGCCCTACATCTCGGAGCCCGGAGGCGGTCGACTGGATTATGCGTGTCTGGATTACAGGGGTGCGAACCCATGTCCCTGAGGAGGGGGTGGCTTATATAGAGTTCGCCAGACCCCTCCTGCCCTCAGTTACAAAGGGTTTAAATACATTAATGTCGGGCGCTACTGATAACGCCCCTAATAAAGTGCTATGATGACCATAAAAGCTACTTAATTATCGACCGTTAGCATGCAGAATGCCCTTAAGTCTCCTGACCGTCGAGTGGTTGCTTCTTGGTCGAGTGATTGCTTCTTGGTCGAGTATCTTCGAGTCCGTCGAGTGGAACACCTCCAAGTCGATTGAAAGGTGATTTCTTCTGGAGATGTCCTTGGGTAGGTCAGTTTGGACAGGTCCATGACCCTACCCTAGGTACATAGCTTCATCATTAGCCCCCGAATGGATTGAGGTTTGAGTGGGAAAGGGTTTGAGCACCTCTCTGACTCATTTTTCATGTCGTGAGCATATCTTGTTTCGGATCAATGAACCAGAGTGATGACAACAACTTTCTTTCCAGTCGCCTTGATCCATTCTTAGTTTTTGTCGAGTGAGTTATTATACTTTAAAAGCTCCGAGTGGCGGTGTGGAGGAGATCTTCGGTCTGACGAGTTGTTCTGCTGCCCGCGGATTTTGTGGGATTCGAATTTTGGGAAGCGCGCGAGACGGGGAGGCCGCAGTAATCGGATAGGATAGTGCGAAGCCGCCTCGATCCCCGCGCCACCTTTTTCGCCACGTATCACGTGCGTGATTGCCACGGGATTTGACAAGGCCGCCCGGGCCTACCAGTCAGCCACTCGGAAGCAGCCTCATATAAGGCGTTGGGCCGGGGCTCTGTTCCGCACGCCACCATTCTCTCTTCTTTTTATCCCGATCTCTCCGCCACCCTTGCTTCCGCCTCGTCGCCGGAACTCCGCTCGAGCTCGATCTGCCACCATGGGGAAGGACAAGACGGCAGCGATGGAATGCGCGAAGAAGGCGACCACGAAAGCGAAGGGTAAGCGGACCAACCGGGGTGGATCCTCGTCGAGGTCCGGCCTGCCGGCGGGCTGGATCCAGGGCGACTGGAACCGCTCGGCAATCACGCAGGACGACCTCGACGACCTGGTGGAGGGGGGATTGATCCCCCACAAGTCGGCTCGGCTCCCGGGGGACAAAACTGAGCCGCAGCCCAGAGAGGGTGAGTGCGTCCTCCTAGCAACCCACGTAGATCGTGGATTCTCGTTGCCTCCCCATCCTTTCTTCCGGGGTTTTTTGAACTTCTTTGGGGCTCAGCTCCACCATTTCACTCCAAACACCATAGTCTATCTGGCCGCTTTCGTGTCCATGTGCGAAAACTTCTTGGGTTGTCGACCACACTGGGGGCTTTTCAAACACATCTTCACTTGCCGTTCCCAGTCGGTTAAAAAGACCAAGTCGATTGACGAGAGGACGCGGGTGATCCAGATGTGCGGTGGTCTGGGGATCCAGATGAGGAGCAAGAGTACTTTCCCAGCGATGATCCTTCCTGACTCGGTCCGGGGCTGGCAGTCGACTTGGTTTTACTGCAAGGATCAGCCAACCCCTGGCCAGTCGACTGGGCTTCCTCCTTTCTCCTTGGCTCGGGTGGAGAAGCCTGCTCCGCTGAAGATAATTCCAGAAGAGAAGGCGCAGGTCAAGGAGCTGGTCGAACGGGTCGTCCAGCTCGTCCGCGACGGAGTGACCGGGATGGATCTGCTGGAGGTCTTTCTCGGTCGACGCATCCAACCCCTTCAGGCGCGCGATCATCCAATGTGGATGTACTCTGGGCTCGAAGATACCACTCGGATCCACCCGGAGGAGGTCAGCGAGGATACCTTGGAGAACTGGTTGAGGGGAATCACTGGCAATAAAGACAACCCTCGGGGATCCAGGAGGGTGATTCCATTCGACAACTCGCGCCAGCCGGAGCAGGTATGTTTCTGTTTTATCAAGTAACTTTCCGATTCACCATGTGATGTCCCGTTTGTGGTCGACTGAATGTCTTTTGATTGTTATCCTCTCAGGCCCTCATTGAAATGTACTCGATGCCCAATGGAGAGCAAGGGCAAGACCTGGAAGGCGGGGCGAGCGGCGGCGACAGTGGCGAATGGACTTCTGATGGTGAAGAGGATGGAGAAAGCGACGACTCAAGCGACGGAGAACAAGTCGAGTCGCCTCCTCGCAGGGAGAGGCGATCCAAGCTTGCCCAAGAACGATCGAGCGCCCGTGAAAAGGCGACTGCTCAAGCTGGTCAATCTTCGAAGCGTCCTCGGATCTCTTCACCAACCCCGACCGAGAAAGCGCCAAAGCACTCCAAAGTTGCAGAGCCAAAAACTCAGAAGGTGTTGCCGAAGATTAAGATTGACATCCCCGTCGCTTCCGCGTGAGTGTCTCCCTTTGTATACACTCGATGCTCCGTGCGGTTTGTTTTTCTTGTTTTAACCGGACGAACTTTGGAACTGTCAGCGCTGCCACTTCTGGGACCTCAGCTTACAGGGACGATGATGAGGTGATGGAGGATGCGGTCACGTTTAAACTGGGTATGATTCCTGCCATACTGTCTTTATTTTGGTCGATTCAACTGCAATGTGTACCATTGGGTGATGTGATTTTGTCGATTGAACTTTGAACAACCCCTAACATTATTGACCTCCCTGATGATGATGATGATGATGAAGAGCCCGAGAGGCCTTTGATGAGGACAAATAGGCGACCTCCTGCGAGCGAGGTGCCACAATCGACGCCGAGGGCGGAGCCAGTCGTTCAGGACGCTGGTGATGCCAATCGGGGTTCTGTTACCTTCGTTGTGCCATTGTCAAGTGCCTTGCCTTCTTCGTCGACTGCTCAGGCCCCTGTCGACCCGCCTTCAGTTTTTGCGACCCATCATGTCCCAGAGGACGAAGTGAACGCTGCCAGGGAAGCTATATGCCAGGCGGGCGTCATGTTGGAGAAGATGAAGATGGTGCGGGACGCCAGTCAGGCCGCCTACGACGCCAGCTCGGCTCTCCAAAGCAACGTTCAGGTTAGTTGGTCGCTGCTTGTTCCGTTAGGATATGATATCTGAAGACTTTTTCTGAAAATCTTTGCGTTAGTACACCCACTGGGTGCGTTGATTGAACTTTGAATTAGTGGGAGCACGCTGAGTGCACCCACTGGGTGTAGTCCCCGAGACTACGGTGGACTGCGGGCATTCGACTGTAGTCTTTGTATCTTGTCGAGTGTAAACCGAATTGATAGTTTGTCTCTTCCACTCGGTCTGGTCGAGTGGGGTCAGAACCGGTGGCGGCACGCAAAGTGCACCCACTGGGTGTAGTCCCCGAGACCGTGGTCGACTGCTGGCAGTCGACTGTGGTCTGAGTTCTTTCTTTCTCTCTCTTTTTTACTCCCTGCACTCGACTCCTGTGGGCCGGTCGAGTGGGATCAGAACCGATGGGGGCACGCAAAGTGCACCCACTGGGTGTAGTCCCCGAGACTATGGTGGACTGCGGGCAGTCGATCGTAGTCTTAGTACTTATTGTCTTTGTTGTTTTCTGCTGTGAAATAATTTCTCCTCTTTGATTTCAGAAATCTTGTGATCTTGGAGCTCACTTTGCTGACTTAGAGAAACAGTAGATCCAACTGAACCTTGACTTGGAGCTGGCCAAGACAGAGCTGCAAAGGGTCAAGGACGACGCCACTGGTAAGGCGAATTCGTCGACTGGTCTGTCTTAGGCTGGAGTACCCTTCTGCTCTTTCTGAATCAAGCATCGTTTCTTTGCAGAAAAACTGAGAGAAGCTCTGGCAAAGAAGGATCAGGATTTGGATGCTGCTCGAAAGGAAGCTGACGACAGAACCGCTCTGGCTGAACAGAAACTGGCTTCGGTCGGCCAGTTGGAAGAAGAGAACACCAGGCTGAAATTTGCTCTGAACGACGCCAACAAGGAGTGCTCGTGCTGGAAGAAGGGGATCTCATCTTGGGCGAGAAGATGGAAGGCATTGCTCGCAGGAGGGACGATCTGGAGAGCTATCTGAGGAGCCTTGCCAAGAAGTTGTTCATCAAGCTTGAAGGTGCGCATTTTGTTCCGACTGAATTTTTTTTGTCGACTCAGTGTACGAAAATTGACTTATCCTTGGACCGTGAATGCAGAGTTTTGCCAGAACTTCGAAGAGGAGACTGGGCGGATCGAACCAGGTTTGGATCCAATCAATTCTCCCGTGAAAGATGAAACTGCCATGAATCTGCTCCGACTGGAATCTCGCATCGACGGTGTCATGGACTACTTGGCTCGACTGAAGGTCGCCATGTCACGGATCGACCCGGCACTTTGGCCAGAGGCCACGCTCCAAAACGATCTTGAGTCCCTGATGACTCGACTTAACGGAATCCCTGACCGAGTGCAGGAGTGGAAGAAGTCTTCTGCTCGGTGTGGCGCTGATGTGGCTCTGTCTTTGGTTCGTGTCCACTGCAAGGAGGTGCGACAAGATAAGCTGGCCGCAATCAAGGTCGCCAACACCCAGAAGCATGACTTCCGGACTTTTATGGAGACTTTCATTGCTGCCGCCACTCGGATTGCCGATGGCGTCGACCTGGACGAGTTCGTCGAGCCTGCCAGCCCTCCTCCTGTGGAGTGAACAAACTTTTATGCCCCACCTTAAATTTGCCTCGGAATGCCAAGTGGTTTTTGTAACCGTTAAACTCTTTCGGGCTGAATGCCTGAGCACTTTGATCTATGGTCCAGACCCTTTAGGATTTATCTGAAATCGGTTTATCGTTGAATATCTTTATAAATCCCCCGTCGAGTGGAAATAGTTCTTCATTCGATACAACTTTTTTGTACTTGTGGCACAGCTCCGAAGGAGAAGGTAGAAGTCGACCTGCACCTCGTTACTGCAGAGCAGGATGGAGTGCACGTTGTATTTGTGGCGAAGCTCCCCAAGGAGGAGGTGGCCGATGACCTGCACCTTGTTACTGCAGGGCAGGATGGAGTGCACGTTGTATTTGTGACGAAGCTCTCCAAGGAGGAGGTGGTCATCGACCTGCAGCTTGTTACCGCAGAGCGGGATGTGTTTTGTACTTAGGCGAGTGCCTGACCGTGGCTAAGTCTTTAAGTGAGAGAACTTAGGCGAGTACCGGAATGCAGCTAAGCCCCCGAGTGGGAGGACTGCTCTCCACTCGGTAGGATTTTTTTCAAACTTAGGTGAGTGCCTGACTGCAGCTGAGTCCTCAAGTGAGAGAACTTAGGCGAGTACTGGACTACAGCTAAGCCCCCGAGTGGGAGGGCTGCTCTCCACTCGGTAGGATTTTTTCAAACTTAGGCGAGTGCCTGACTGCAGCTGAGTCCTCAAGTGAGAGAACTTAGGCGAGTACTGGACTGCAGCTAAGCCCCCGAGTGGGAGGGCTGCTCTCCACTCGGTAGGATTTTTTTAAACTTAGGAGAAACGGATTCGCAGCTAAGCCTCCGAGTGGGAGGCTGGCTCGCCACTCGGTAGGAAATCATTTTTATAAACTTAGGCGAAGCGGATTCGCAGCTAAGCCACCCACTGGGGGATTTCTCATGTAAACAAAAAACAATAATAATCACTGGGAAAATTATAATGCTCTCGTCTTTGATAAATAAACTACATGAGTTTTTTCTTATTACATCTTATCCAAATGAGATTTCAAGTATAAAAGGGGCGGAGTAGGTCCGCATTCCAGGCTCGTGGCTCGTCAATCTGGCGATCGACATTGTAGAGGTGGTATGCTCCATTGTGGAGGACTCTGGTGACTATGAAGGGGCCTTCCCAAGTAGGAGCGAGTTTGTGTGGTTTCTGCTGATCCACCCAGATGACTAAGTCTCCTTCTTGGAAGGCTCGACTGTTCACGTTTCTGGCATGGAATCGACGCAAGTCTTGCTGATAGATGGTCGATGGAATGAAGGCCATTTCTCTTTCTTCTTCTAGGAGGTCGACTGCGTCCTGCCGGGCTTGTTCTGCTTCATCTTCAGAGTAGAGCTCGACTCGGGGGGTGTTGTGAAGTAGGTCACTCGGCAAGACTGCCTCGGCTCCGTAGACCAGAAAGAATGGGGTTCTTCCGGTCGATCGATTCGGGGTTGTCCTCAATCTCCAAAGGACTGATGGAAGCTCATCGACCCATGCACCTGCTGCGTGCTTGAGATCGCGCATCAATCGGGGTTTCAGCCCTTTAAGAATTAGGTCATTCGCCCTTTCTGCTTGCCCATTCGACTGGGGGTGAGCGACCGAAGCATAGTCGACCCGAGTGCCCTGAGAGGCGCAAAAGGCCCTGAATTTGTCGGAATCGAAATTTGACCCATTGTCTGTGATGATGCTGTGCGGAACTCCATATCTGAATATCAACTCTCTGATGAAACTGATAGCGGTGCAAGCATCAAGATTCTTGATAGGCTTGGCTTCAATCCATTTGGTGAACTTGTCGACTGCTACCAGCACATGAGTGAAGCCGCTCCTGCCTGTCCTTAGTGGTCCAACCATGTCCAACCCCCACGACGAAGGGCCAGACGAGTGGAATGGTTTTCAGGGCTGACGCGAGCTTGTGTGACATATTGGAGTAATACTGGCATCCTTCACATTTGTCGACTATCTCTTTTGCCATCTCATTGGCTCTTGGCCAGTAGAATCCCGCTCGGTATGCTTTAGCCACAATGGTCCGAGAGGACGCATGATGACCACAGGTCCCCGAGTGGATATCATCAAGGATCATCTGACCTTCTTCTGGTGTAATACACTTCTGGTTGACCCCAGTCGCGCCTTCTCTATATAACTGTCCCTTTATGACTGTAAAGGCCTTGGATCGACGGACGATCTGTCGAGCCTCTTCTTCGTCTTCTGGGAGTTCTTTCCTTAGGATGTACGCGATGTACGGTACTGTATAGACGGCAGTGATGACCAAGACTTCCATGATCATGTCGACCACAGCTGGAACTTCAACTTCAGTCGGATCCGTGGCACTTTTTGGCTGCGGGGCCTCTTCACTGAAGGGATCCTCCTGAACTGATGGTGTGTGGATGTGTTCCAAGAACACATTGCTGGGAATGGCTTCTCTTTTGGAACCTATTTTTGCTAGATCATCAGCTGCTTGATTTTTCAGTCGGGGTATGTGATGAAGCTCTAACCCCTCGAATTTCTTCTCCAGCTTTCTCACTGCATTGCAATAACCAGTCATGGCTGGACTTCTAACGTCCCATTCCTTCATCACCTGATTAACCACCAAATCTGAGTCGCCATAGACCATGAGGCGACGGACGCCAAGTGAAATGGCCATGCGCAACCCATATAAAAGTGCTTCGTATTCTGCCTCGTTGTTAGAGGAATCAAAGTGGATTTGAAGAACATATCCGAGTTTATCTCCTCTGGGGGAGACCAACACCACTCCGGCGCCGGAACCATTCAGCATCTTGGAACCGTCAAAGAACATGGTCCAATGCTCCGAGTGAACCTGAGTCAGCAGTTGCTGTTCAATCCACTCGGCGACGAAATTCACGATTGCCTGGGACTTGATAGCTTTCTTTGCCTTAAACTTGATATCTAGGGGAAGGAGTTCAATCGCCCATTTTGCTAGTCGACCAGTTGCATCCCTGTTTTGCAGGATCTCTGACAATGGAGCGTCGCTGACGACTGTAATGGAATGATCAGAGAAGTAGTGAGCAACTTTCTTTGTGGTCATATAAATCCCATATACAAGCTTCTGATAATGAGGATATCTTTGCTTCGATGGGGTCAAGACTTCAAAAATATAATATACTGGGCGCTGAACTTTGAAGGTTTTTCCTTCTTCTTCCCGCTCGACCGTAAGCACCGTACTGACGACTTGTCCTATGGCTGCAATGTAAAGCAGCAAAGGCTCCTTGCTGATTGGGGCAGCAAGCACCGGCTGGGTGGAGAGCAGAGCTTTAAGCTCTACAAACGCTGCATCAGCTTCAGGAGTCCACTCGAACTTGTCGGACTTCTTCATCAATCGGTAGAGAGGCAATGCCTTTTCACCGAGATGAGATATGAATCGACTTAGGGCGGCCAAGCAACCAGTAAGCTTCTGGACGTCGTGCACTCGCACAGGACTTTTCATTTGGAGTATAGTACCGACTTTTTCTGGATTGGCGTCGATTCCTCGTTCGGAAACGAGAAAACCGAGTAATTTTCCGCCAGGAACTCCGAATGTGCACTTTGATGGATTAAGCTTGATATCATACCTCCTGAGATTGGCAAAGGTTTCAGCAAGGTCAGTCAGCAGGTCGGAACCCTTCCGTGACTTGACCACAATATCATCCATGTACGCCTCCACATTCCGACTGATTTGAGTGAGCAAACACTTTTGAATCATTCTCATGAATGTGGCTCCAGCATTCTTGAGGCCGAACGACATGGTAACATAACAGAAGCACCCGAATGGAGTGATGAAGGCTGTTTTGATCTCGTCAGGTCCATACAGACGGATCTGATGGTACCCGGAATAGGCGTCTAAAAAAGATAGTCGCTCACATCCCGCAGTCGAGTCGACTATCTGATCGATGCGGGGGGAGAGGAAAATGATCTTTCGGGCAGGCCCGTATGTTTAAAGTCAATGCACATGCGAAGTGACTTGTCCTTCTTGGGGACCATAACAACGTTGGCGAGCCACTCGGAGTGGTATATTTCTCGGATGAACTCCGCTACTAAGAGCCGAGCCACTTCCTCGCCAATGGCCTTTCTCTTCTGGACGGCGGACCGTCGAAGATGTTCCTTGACAGGTTTTACTTTTGAGTCAACTCTTAGGAGGTGCTCAGCCAGCTCCCTAGGAACACCCGGCATGTCAGAAGGCTTCCATGCGAAAATGTCCCAGTTCTCACGGAGGAACTGGATGAGCGCTTCTTCCTATTTGGAGTCGAGTGTTGTCGAGATATGAGTTGGAGCAGCGCTGGGGTCGATCGGGTGGATGTGAGGTGTCTTCGTATCGCCAGTCGACTGAAAAGCTGACTCTATAGCGGCTTCTTGGCTCGCAACAAATCACTCGGGTCTGCAGTCTTCTGGTATTCCTGCAACTCCACCACCGCCATCTGAGCATCAGCGATCTTTGAACCTTTCTGAAAACATTCTTCCGCTTTCTTCCGATTGCCCGTGATAGTGATCACACCTTTGGGGCCAGGCATCTTCAATTTGAGATACACATAACATGGTCGGGCCATGAAGCGTGCATAAGCCGGCCTGCCCAAAATAGCGTGGTAGGCACTCTGGAAGTCTACAACTTCAAATGTCAACTTTTCTTTGCGGTAATTTTTGGAATCACCGAAAACCACATCAAGAGCAATCTGGCCAAGTGATTCAGCCTTCTTCCCAGGAATGACTCCATGGAAACTCATGTTGCTGGCACTGAGTCTGGATATCGGAATGCCCATCCCTTTCAACGTCTCAGCATACAATATGTTCACACCACTGCCACCATCCATCAGGACTTTGGTCAGTCGAGTGCCTTCAACAACTGGGTCGACCACCAAAGCTTGCCTCCCAGGGGTGGCGATGTGCGTTGGGTGATCGGACCGGTCGAATATTATGGCAGTCTGAGACCACTTCAGATAACTGGGTGTCGCCGGGGCGACCATATTCACCTCTCGGTTGATAACTTTCAGTTGACTTTTGCTTTCAACATCAGCAAAAATCATCAGAGTGAAATTGACCTGAGGGTATCCGTCGTCACTATCTTCCTTGTCCTCAACTTTGTCCGACTCCTTTTCCTTATGTTTGGGCTGTTTGCCCTGGAACTGCTTGATCAAGAGTCGACACTATCGAGTGGTTTGTTTCGGGTAAATGAAATTACCCTCTTCATCTTTCTTGGTGTGGACGAGGCATGGCAAATCCAACACATCATTTCCGTCCTGATCTTTAACTTTCTTGGGGTTCCAAGGTCCTTTAGGTTTCCCTTTAAACTTTCCTTGGGTTACAGCCAAGGCTTCCCCGGGAGCAGCTGGCTCGGCTTTCAGCTTCTGTTTCCGATTGGAATTTCCTCTAGTGTCTTGGGCGACTGACTTGAGCTTGCCAGTCCTGAGTCGATCCTCATCTTCACCATTAGCGTACTTGGTGGCAATCTCCATCATCCGGTTCAGGGACATATCTCCGGTTCGACCAAATTTCAGATTCAGTTCTCTGTACTTGACGCCTTCTTTGAAGGCACAAACAGCTTGGTGGTCAGGCACATTTTCCACCGTGTGATGTAACGTGATCCACATCTGGATGTAATACCTCAAAGTTTCATTCGGCTTCTGCACGCAAGACCGCAGTTCCGTCAGCCCTGCCAGTCGCTTGCATGTGCCTTCAAATGTGGTGACAAACACTCGGGAGAGATCTTCCCAAGTGTAAATGCTGCTAGGTGCTAACTGGTTCAACCACGCTCTGGCCGAGCCCTCCAACATGAGAGGCAGGTGCTTCATGGCCACTTCATCATTGCCGCCGCCAATCTGGACGGCCACTCGATAGTCCTCAAGCCAAGTATCGGGCTTGGAATCGCGAGTGAACTTACTGACTCCCGTCGCCAACCTAAAGTTGGGAGGAATCATAGCGGCCCTAATGGCTCTACTAAAGCACTCTGGCCCCGAAACATGTACTCTGCTGCTAGTCGGTGCATCTCTGTCGTGACCTTCTCAGTGAGCTCTGTTCCTGTCGACCAAACCTTGAACGAGAATGGATCTCGCATCAAAGCCTGGCCCCCTGGGGTCGACTGGAATCCTTCGCCCAACACTATGAGGGCGCCTGTCATCCTGCTGGCGTGGCACATACGACCCGCTCCTCGGGGGAGGGGTGGGCACTCGACGTTGACCGTCACGATCGACTCGGTGATCATACTGCTCTTGGTTCCCATACTAATTACGCCGGTCTCCACGTCCCTCATGCCTCGGGGGTGATCTTGGGCTATGAGCCGACTAGACTGTGTCCGTGGCAGCGGATCTGCTGTGAATCCTGTTCCGCGACTGAGAAACAGCGGAATTCTGGTCTCCTGCTGCTCGGAGTAATGCTCTGATCTGCAGCAAGCCTCTGCCAGCCTCCGACTGGGAAGGCTGAATCGACTCTGCTATACGGGCTGCAGCTGCAAACTTCTGAATCGGAGTTCGATATACCTGCGGGGGCGGGAAGAGCTGACGTCGACTGGATTCGGGAACCCGTTGTCGCGCACGCTCGTCGAGTGCTCGCTGGAGGTTCTCCAGTCGAGTGCGCTCGGCCAAGTTCGCCAGGTGCGCGTCTTCCAAGGCGCGAGCCTCGGGGGTTTCTCTAACGATAGGAGTATGCAGTGCATCCATATTCCGGCGGCGAAGTTCTTCTCTCTGCAGCGACGTGAGAGGCTCGGGAAGATACTCCTCATGGGGACGCGACGAGTCGCCTCCACCCGCGCCTCCGTCGGTGCGGGGAAAACCAGGAGGACTGGGCGGTCCATCAACCATCAGAACCTCCGCCGCCGGACCGCTGCTGTCGCACTCGGATGCGGTCTCTGCGGAGCCAGTCGACAGGTCGAACAGGCCGTAGAGGGATTCATCGGGCTCGATCGCCGCGACTTGAGGGGTGGGCGACTGGCGTACCACAGCGTGTCCCACCCACCGCTGATGTCTCGACCGACCGGAGCGCTTGCGCCGACGGGAAACAGGGAGGGACCACAACACAGGAGCCGACCGGTAGGGGGTCGACGGTTGCCGCAGGAGAATGCCACGGACGCACGCGCTAAAGTGCGTCGCCCCGCAGACAGGGAGTGCGTCCACATCGAGCGGAGCCTCTTGGAGCCAAGCGGAGTCATCCGCGATGATTGTGAGCGCGCCGAGACGGATCTCACGGCCCTCCACCAAAACTCCACCGAAAACCATGATGATCCGGGTCGGAAAAGATCACAACTCCTCCAACAAAACGCTAAAACACCTGCCCCACGGTGGGCGCCAACTGTCGTGGTTCTAAGTCTGACAGTAATGTAGGGGGGTAAGTATGGAGAGGCAAGGTTTTAGCTATGGAGAAGTTGTAAGCACACAGGGTTTACGAGTTCAGGCCCTTCTCAGAGGAAGTAATAGCCCTACGTCTCGGAGCCCGGAGGCGGTCGACTAGATTATGCTTGTATGGATTACAGGGGTGCGAACCCTTGTCCCCGAGGAGGGGGGTGGCTTATATAGAGTTCGCCAGACCCCTCCCGCCCTCAGTTACAAAGGGTTTAAATACATTAATGTCGGGCATTACTGATAACGCCCCTAATAAAGTGCTATGATGACCATAAAAGCTACATAATAACCGACCGTTAGCATGCAGAATGCCCTTAAGTCTCCTGACCGTCGAGTGGTTGCTTATTGGTCGAGTGATTGCTTCTAGGTCGAGTATCTTCGAGTCCGTCGAGTGGAACACCTCCAAGTTGATTGAAAGGTGATTTCTTCTGGAGATGTTCTTGGGTAGGTCAGTTTGGACAGGTCCATGACCCTACCCTAGGTACATAGCTTCATCAGCGTCCGCGCTGATAGGCCGCGGCTCGCTGCATGGTGAGGCCGTTGGAGTGCCGCAGAGCGAGAGGCGTGTCGCGCCGCACAACAAGAGCGGATCAATCGGCGCTTGCCTGCTATCGACACGGCGTCGCAGTTGGGTACATGTTTGTTGGGGAACGTAGTAATTTCAAAAATTTCCTACGCACACGCAAGATCATGGTGATGCATAGCAACGAGAGGGGAGAGTGTGATCTACGTACCCTTGTAGACCGACAGCGGAAGCGTTAGCACAACGCGGTTGATGTAGTCGTACGTCTTCACGGCCCGACCGATCAAGCACCGAAACTACGGCACCTCCGAGTTTTAGCACATGTTCAGCTCGATGACGATCCCTGGACTCCGATCCAGCAAAGCGTCGGGGAAGATTTCCGTCAGCACGACGGCGTGGTGACGATCTTGATGTTCTACCGTCGCAGGGCTTCGCCTAAGCACCGCTACAATATTATCGAGGATTATGGTGGAAGGGGGCACCGCACACGGCTAATAAAACGATCACGTGGATCAACTTGTGTGTCTAGGGGTGCCCCCTGCCCCCGTATATAAAGGATCAAGGGGAGGAGGCCGACCAGCCCTATAGGCGCGCCAAGGAGGAGTCCTCCTCCTAGTAGGAGTAGGACTCCTACTAGGAGGGGGAAGGAAGTGGGGAGGGAGAAGGAAAGGGGGGCGCCGCCCGCCCTCTCCTAGTCCAACTCGGACTAGGGGGGAGGAGGCGCGCGGCCCACCCTGGCTGCCCTTCTCTCTCTCCACTAAGGCCCATATGGCCTATTACTTCTCCCGAGGGGGTTCCGGTAACCCTCCGGTACTCCGGTTTTCTCCGAAATCATCCGGAACACTTCCGGTGTCCGAATATAGCTGTCCAATATATCAATCTATATGTCTCGACCATTTCGAGACTCCTCGTTATGTCCGTGATCACATCCGGGACTCTGAACTAACTTCGGTACATCAAAACTCATAAACTCATAATATAACTGTCATCGAAACCTTAAGCGTGCGGACCCTACGGGTTCGAGAACAATGTAGACATGAGCGAGACATGTCTCCGGTCAATAACCAATATAGGAACCTGGATGCTCATATTGGCTCCCACATATTCTACGAAGATCTTTATCGGTCAGACCGCATAACAACATACATTGTTCCATTTGTCATCGGTATGTTACTTGCCCGAGATTTGATCGTCGGTATCTCAATACCTAGTTGAATCTCGTTACCGGCAAGTCTCTTTACTCGTTTCGTAATACATCATCTCGCAACCAACTCATTAGTTGCAATGCTTGCAAGGCTTATGTGATGTGCATTACCGAGAGGGCCCAGAGATACCTCTCCGACAATCGGAGTGACAAATCCTAATCTCGAAATATGCCAACCCAACATTTACCTTTGGAGACACATGTAGAGCTCCTTTATAATCACCCAGTTACGTTGTGACGTTTGGTAGCACACAAAGTGTTCCTTCGGCAAACGGGAGTTGCATAATCTCATAGTCATAAGAACATGTATAAGTCATGAAGAAAGCAATAGCAACATACTAAACGATCGGGTGCTAAGCTAATGGAATGGGTTATGTCAATCACATCATTATTCTAATAATGTGATCCCGTTAATCAAATGACAACACATGTCTATGGTTAGGACACATAACCATCTTTGATTAACGAGCTAGTCAAGTAGAGGCATACTAGTGACGTTTAGTTTGTCTATGTATTCACACAAGTATTATGTTTCCGGATAATACAATCTTAGCATGAATAATAAACATTTATCATGATATAAGGAAATAAAATAATAACATTATTATTGCCTCTAGGGCATATTTCCTTCAAAGAACGCCTCCAAGTCCCTGGCGAGAAGCGTCGCAATATACTTGGAAATACTTGCGTATATTCGGAAGAATTAGCACAGGGGTTGTGACCAAACGTTTCTTTAGCTCTTGGAAACTAGCCTCACATTCGTCGGTCCAAACAAACTTAGTGTCTTTCTTCAATAACTCTGTCATGGGCTTCGCGATCTTGGAGAAATTCTCAATAAATCTCCGGTAATATCCTGCGAGTCCAAGAATACTGCGAATCTCTCCGACTGAGGTGGTTGCCTTCCATTCGGTGACGGCTTCAACCTTCAAAGGGTCTACTGCTATTCCTTCTCCTGATATAACATGTCCGAGAAATCCAACTTCCTTCAACCAGAATTCGCACTTGCTGAACTTTGCGTATAGCTGATGTTCTCTGAGCTTCTCCAGCACCAAGCGCAATTGTTCCGTGTGTTCTTCTTCATTCTTCGAGTAAATCAATATGTCATCAATGAATACCACAACAAACTTATCCAAAGACTCCATGAATACCTTATTCATCATGCTCATGAAATAGGCAGGGGCATTAGTCAAACCAAAAGACATCACCGTGTACTCATAAAGCCCATATCTCGTGCTAAAAGTTGTCTTGGGTATATCTTGTTCTCGAATCTTTAGCTAGTGATATCCTGATCGAAGATCAATCATGGAGAAAACTTTTTCTCCTTGTAGATGGTCAAACAAAACATTGATCATTGGAAGAGGGTACTTGTTCTTGATCGCCAACGCACGATAATCTACAACCATTCTCAAGGATCCATCCTTCTTCTCAACTAGAAGCACTAGGGCTCCCCAAGGTGATGAACTCGGTCGAATATAACCTTTTTCCAATAATTCCTTAATCTTCTTCTTAATTTCCTCCAGATCATTTGCGGGCATCCGGTATGGTTTAGAGTGGATGAGAAATTAGAATAGAATAAGGGACTAATGAGAGAAATCACTACCCATATGCTTATGATAGCAAGAAAATTTCAAATCAAGCAATTCACACAGATCACACCACACAAGCAAAAACCTACAGGTAAGGTCATATCCACAAGAGATATGATCTCTTCATACTAGCGCAATCATTCATTGGACTCAACTTGGTAGTGGTGGTCTAAACTAAATCTCCTGAAATCAATGTCAACTCTAGCTTCTTCTTCTTCGTCAATGATGCCTTCATAGGTCATGGTCTCATCGGGCTAAGCAACTTGGTGATGGAGTTCAACAACTATTTTATTGAAGTGGAGAAGAGATAGAAATGAATAGAGAAGAGTATAGACCAACGGATATTTAAGGAAGTCGTAAAATAAAGTTTTCTTCCTATGGCTTTCCATTTCCTAGTGGTCGCGTCCTACCGTCAGTGTGTGATCTGATACCATCTTGTAGCGACCTGACCCAAATGGATCGAAGTCTCTGTGCTTAAGTGTCATCCCTGGATCAGTATGCTGACACACGCAGTACTCGAGGAATTATGACAGAGTTCAATCACACACTTTATTACATCAAGGTCATCAAAAGAGTATTTATTACAATAATATGGCCAAAGGCCATCTAAATAAAAATAAATGCGGAAGCATTGAAGGTAAATGGGTCCATCCAACTCCACGGCAAACTAAGTGTAGAACAACGACCTATCGCACCTTTAATCTTTGTCGAAAAAGTCTGCAACATGAGACGTTGCAGCCGTGTAGGTCAGCACATGGAATATGCTGGCAATTTCACACCATAGAATAATAATAAATGAAAATACTATCTCTATATGCAAATTTAGCTGGTGGAGGCTCTAAGTTTTATTTTGCATAAAGCTAATTTTACCCTACAACAAAGGAATACATTTTTTACTACTAAATTAAAATGCCATTATTGAGAATGTTCCTCCAACTCAATCCCAAAATTCCCAAGTTATTAGCATCCCAATAATTTCATTAAAAAGAGTGATGAGATCAACCAATAGTTCACTTCTAGATACTCTAGTTGTCCATAACCGGGGACACGGCTAATCATGATTAGTTTGTACACTTTGCAGAGGTTTGTGCACTTTTGCCCACAAGACTCGACCACCTCCATGATCGGAAGATCGAGACATAGCCTTTCTGAAGTATTTCCTCCAAACCCTGGGTAGACCGGTACACCTACTTTCCCCTACATTAGCTAGTCTACCACGGAATGAGGTCACACAACTTACTCAACTATGCCAGAGCCCATAATGGCTTGTGGCTGCACACGAATGTTTCTAGGCATGAAATATCTTATGATCCCTTTGAGCCTGGGTGGCGAACCTAGGGTAATCACACGCGTGCTCCGGGATTCCCCTTGCGCAAGCACTGGTTTCTCCAGGTGCCCCAAACAATCCACCCAGATGCGTATTAAAGTTGCCACCTTATGTTGTCCCAAAATTATTAACTCTCGCAACTTGCATGGATCACACATACCAATCCCCGTCTACGAGCATGGCTAAGAAATATATGACATAACAAAAATTCCTGGGGTGATCAAAGGTCATAGGTTCCTACCACATGAAATACATAGCGTAACCACATGTTCCCAATCCTACTCATGCCATCTTTGAGGGTTAAACTAATGCATAGTAAAAACTAGTTATTAAAAATTATGATCAAAGTTTTAACTTGCCTTGCTGACGATCGTTGAACTCTAAAGATTCGTAGTAGCAAGCCTCGCACTCCGGATGATCTACGTAAGCAAACAATAACATACGTAAGCATACAAGCAAAGAATCAGAAAGAAAACGAAGAGAGGACTTCGGAAAACTTCAAAAACAACCAAATAAAGTTTCTGTACACAACGTAATTTTACAGTAGAAAAAGTATGTGTGTTTCGGTCTAACAGAAAGTACACATCACAAGCTTCGCTTTGCAACAAGAATCACCCTAAACGGAGTTATGAAACTCGAGTTGCGGCCTAATGAAGTTTGCATTCAGATCTGTTTGAATTCAATTTTTTCAAATTTTCAAAAATAGTTTTCGTTTGGTTCTCTGGATAGAGGATATTTTTACGAACTAGTAGGAAGAATAATCAACTAAATCGGATCTATAGACTAAAAGATATACTAGAAAGAAGAATTGATATAGAATCTGAGATTTGAAAAAAATACTGGAAAAAGAGAAAAGAAAATTCGGACCCAAGGCTGGGTACTCACCAGACTTGTCGCCGGCGATGAGGAAGAAGGCGGCTCAGACGTTATCTAGGGCAAGATGTTTGTGAGACGGTGTGAAGATGGATGCGAGGGACTCGTGGGGCACGACGAGGGGCTCGGGTTCGTCCCTGGGTAATCGTAAGGTGTTTCCGGAGTTGTAACTCCGGCTGGTCACAGTGTTGCAGATGCTGTGAAAACAGAGAAAGAGATGTGTCAAAATGTAGCGCCTATGCGACATACAAAGTGATAATGAGGAAACAGGGTCTTATTCACCTTACATTCGTCGGAATCAAGTGCGGATGGCAGCGACTTTGGGAAACTCCGATGAGAAATTGCTCTGGAGTTGGAGGGCTTTGGAAAGGGACTCGTGGACTGGGAGGTGCAGGGTGGAGAGGGGTTCCTCGGGGTCAATTTATAGTGGCCGAGGGAGCCGGTACTGGGAGATCAAGGGAGCTCAATGTGGTCATTAATGGTTGTTTGTGCATGTACGTTTCGTGGATCCATTCGACGAATTAATGTAATAATGCGGAGTTTTTATTCCCTGAATGGATTCGTCATGATGTTCTCCGCGTTTTTCGTGCAGACCCCGAAGTGAAACGGACAAGGAATTGAGTGTGAGGAGGAAAGGAAGAGAAAGAGGCAATGGTTGTTTCTGTTATGTTCTAGCTCACAGAGGAGGAAGAAGAAAGCCAGCGCATGCTATGGACCTTAGTGGGAAATTTGGCCCAAGGGAAAAGAACAAAAAAATACAATAGAAGGGAGGTGGCTTGTGCTGTAGCTGCGTTTTTTAAACATTTTTTTTACAGAAGCAAATTAGGACATACAAATACAATAAATAACTCCTAAAAATCCCAGAAAAAATCACATAGATATATGGTCTTATATATGACCTTGTGAACTTTTATCTGGCCTAAAATGCAATTTAAAAAAAACAATTTTGCTGTACTAATAAAATTTGCATCAAAATAATTTGCACATAAATCCCAAATAAATATATTTTGATTTCAAATTCAATTTTCAATATTTTCCATGTGTTTTTGAAGAAGTCTTTTTATCTTCTCTCTTTATTTTATTTTTGATATAATGGAAATGAATTTTTTTTGTGAAACTAAATTTGATCCAAACTCCCAACTTCGAAAAAAATTCAAAATTGGTTTTTAGGGGAACTTCTAACTCTCTCTTTTGGTCCTTGAGTTGCTCAAAGTTCCTTGAATCAAAAATCAAATAAAACAAATGGGTGAAAAATGCATAAATCATGGATGCATATGAATGATCTATTATGAACATCCAAATTGAAAATTGGGATGTTACACTCGCCGGAGAGGTACCCCACTATCTATCTTAGGGTTCAGGGTGGGGGCGGTGGTCACCGGCGGTGGTGGGGCGGTGGTGTGGGGAACGCCGGAGAAAAAGCTCGGCACGGGGGGGCCTAGAGGGATGGCCGGGGGGCAGCGGACTGGCGGTGGGGAGTGGTTTTGGGGCGGCGTACCACCGGCCGCGGGCGGCGGAGGGCGATAGTTTGGTCGGTGGTGGCTGGCAGCTCAGTGGGGTGGAGGTTGAAGTTGAACTGTAGGCCCTTGATTTCGTATCCAACGGCTAGAAAATTGACTGACCAGAGATGAAAAATTCAGTCAACCGGATCTCGCACACGCTGCTGCTTCTACTGCTTTTCTGCTACTAGCTAGTGCGTTCAGTTTCAACACTAAAATTCAGTTTCGACAGTAAAATTCAGTTTCGACAGCTAAGTTCAGTTTCGACAGTTAAATTCAGTTTCAATAGTGAAATTCAGTTTCGACAGTTAAGTTCAGAGATGAGCGGCTGACGTATTTTACATCTAGCACTTTGTGGTTATGTATTTTACATCATCTATTGGAGATGCTATTAGAATTCCACTCAGGTTAACATTGTCTCTCTTGTCCTGCTTTAGCCTCGACATTGTACAACTCACCGGAGCTGCTCCAACGACGAAACCCTTCATCACAGCGGAGCAGTACCCCGGGCTCCATCTCCAGACGCCTAAGATCTTCTTCCCCTCCTCCGACAGCCAAGTCAGCCGGATCATCCTCACCGACCAACCCAATCACACTGAGATCGACATGGCTTCGCCAAAGAGGTTGTACACTTGTTGCATCTCTTTTTTACTCTACATGTTATATATATTGTCCACTAAGCACACGCAGTAACGTGAAATACGATTAGTTTGTCCTACTATATGACAAGCAGTGAGGTACCAGGCAACTTAGCTATCCGTGATGGACTCTCTTGAACGCCATCATTATTAATCTCTGCGCGTTTGAACTGTGCATTTGTCGATGGGCCTGTGAGTTGAGCTAGTAGGGCAATGGCCTGGGTCCAAAGTAATAGAAGTAGCACAAAAACATTTTTTGAATGTAGGCTTTTCCTTGCTCAAGCCTGCCTACTAGAATCACCAGTGCTTGAAAGGAAAAGTGAAGGAAAAACATAGGAGTTGGAAAGTTTCCTATGGTACTACTATTCATGAATTTGATTCAAAGGAATGGAGGAAAGGAAAACTGTAGGATTTGTTCCTTTGGCATCTCCTTGAAGTAAAAACCGTAGGAATTTTAATTTCCACTTGTTCTCCTTTTCAAATTCCTATTCATGAAGCACAAGACTAAGAGATAGTAGCATAATAGCATTATAACCGTACATTTTCTTGTGGTTTGACTTAATCTCACCTTGCTTCTTTGCATCCTGTGATCTTCCAATTCTTGTGAATCAAACACCCAGATTGGCATAAATCCTATGTTTTTAAATTCTCTATTTTGCACGTGCATTCCTATCCTATTCCTGTCTATTTCCTATCCCTGGATTGTTAGAATCCTCAAATTCAAACAAGCCCTTACACAATTACTTCTATTACAGATATGTGTCAAAGAAAACCTTGTGTGCTTTGTCCTGCTCCTACTATGTTGTGTTCCACCCCAGCTCAGCTGCTCCAACGATGGAAGGGTTCACCACAGCAGGGATCCGCTCTCCAGACTGTCTTTCACCGCCTTAGATCTTCTTCCCCGCCGCCGGCAGCCACGACAACTGCATTACCATCATCAACTAAGCAGATGACCTTGAGGACTACACGGGTCTGCAAGAGAGGTTGCACTCTTCCGTGTCTGCTTATGTTATGCATCGCTTAATATGATGACATGCTACTTTATCGTCGTGTTCACCTATTAGACTCTGAGTCAGGTCCAAACTAATGCTGAAACTTGAGTTTTTAAATGGTTGTGGGGTACATATTGGGGCAGCAATCAGTACCATATGTCTACTATCTAGTTAATATCGGGTGTCTACTATAAGTTTCATGTTGGGTGCAAACAAACATTAAAGGAGCCATTATCTGTATTTTTTAACTAAAGCTATTATCTGCCTGCTATCATTGGTTTTGGGTCTATGCACAGTTTGCTACCATCACTCTGGATTTGTGCATGCACTCCTTACATAATCTCACCATGTTTTATTCCTATGCATGTCAATTATTGTACACAATGGAACTGAACATGTAGAGCAAAAGAGACGAGCCTTGCGTGGCAATAAAATTTCATGCAGACATCGCTCCATGGTGGGCGCAAAGTCAACCCCCTCCACCCATTTCAGATCGTAATCAAGAGGAAGATAACTGTTCTGAGGGGGATTCAGAAGGAGAAGACCACTCCTATTTACCCCCTGAGGTCTTCGCTCTAACTTGGCATGTTGATGTTGGTAATATCATGCATATGGTGCCTTGCATTGCTTATTGGATAGATCAAATATGTCATCTGCTTAGTTTAGACATGCTTTGTGTCAATGCCATATGTTTAGTTTCTTTATCGTATATGTGAATCATGCAATGCCATCTTGTTTAGCCAGGCATCATATATGTGAATTTTGCAATGCCACCCTGGTTAGCCAGTCATCTTATATGTGAATTATATCATGCCATCATTTTTTATTCGTGTTAAATTTGTCAACAATTTTAGTACATTCAATTACTCTTCCTGTGCATCAGCCATTCGGCACGGTCATGGAAAAATCAGAAGTGGAAACAAGGTCTTTAGAGCAGACAATGTTATCTAACGAAGCGCATGTCTTGCTGTTTACAGATAGCTCCTTAGAGGAGGATTCAGAGACACATGACCAGTCCTATTCCCCCCCCCCCCCGAGGTGCATGCTCTAACTTGGCAGGATTATGTTGCTCATATCGTGCGTATGGTATCTTGTGTTGCTATGTCATTTGCTTATTTTAGACATTCTTTGTGTGAATGCCACCTATTTAGTGTCTAATTACCATAAATGTGAATTATGCGATGCCATCTTGTTGCAAGACATTATATATGTGAATTATGCAATGCTATCTTGTTGCAAGGCATTATATATGTGAATTATGCAATGCCATGTTGTTTAGCCAAGCGTCATATATGTGAATTATATTATGTCATCCTTTTTTGTATTTCTCGTTGCATTTGTCGACAATGTTTGTATATTCAACTGCTCTTCCTGTGCATCAGCCATTTGATTTGGTGATGGAGAAATTTGGAGTGAAAACAAGGTCTTCAGAGCAGACAATGCTACCTGCTGAAGCAGATATCTTGCTGGTTACAGATAGCTCTTAAGAGGAGGATTCAGAGGTAGATGACTAGTCCTATTATCCCCCTGAGGTGTATGCTCAAACTTGACAGGGTTATATTACTCATATCATGCATATGTTGTATTGCAATGCTTCGTTTTTACATCAGATGCACAATATGGAATGCCATCTCCATAGATGACACATCATATATGCGATTGCCCTCTGATCACTTGCTTAGTATATCAATCATATATTTGAATTATATCATGCCAAGATGTTTACATACACAACATGTATCTGAATTATGGCATGCCAACCCATTTTCTAAAGACATAATATAGTTATATCATGTCATCCTGTTTACATAGTCATCATATTTTGAATTATGTCATTCTATCCTGTTTAGTTAGCCATCATACATTTGGAATTGTGTCATGCTATCATGTTTAATTAGCCATCATATATGTCCTACTATTCTGTTTGGTTAGACAACATAAATGTGAATTATTTCATGCCCTATTTTCTTCCCTACTATCCATTGCACTTGTCTATCTTACAATGTCTGCACATTCAATTACTTTACTTATTTATCAACCATTTCAATTGGAGGGGGTGATGGCAGTATCTGTGGGAGTAAAACACGGTCTTCAGAAAAGATTGTGCTACATGTCGATGTAGATACAACCACAGTTGTACTTTCCCAAGAACCAGCCCCACCACACATAACTCAGACTCACGCAGATTATACCCCTACCTAGTTGGACACAGAACTAGCTACACCCCTTCTAACCCCAACCCCAGTAGATAGTAACCCAGTTCCAGTTGACACAACACCGTCTCCACCATAGAGCACCCAAACACGAGCAGTTTGTAAGGCAACTTCAGTGCCCAAAGCAGGAGGACCACCACTCCGAACCCCAAGTCAATGCTTAAACTAGAAGAAGAATTGTTCTCAGGTCAGGTTCTGTAGCTATGGTTCATACTACTTTGCTCTTGCATCACTGTATTTACTCATACTAACTAATTTCAAATTGAAGGATGCAATTGAAACTCCAATAGCGCAACAGGTATGTTTTAAACCCGTTTCTTTAACGTGTTTGCTGTTGTAACTTGCTCTATGTTGATTTCAGTTTCAATTGAATAAATAGTTATGTTCTCATGACATGCACATTACAAGTGTTGTTATTGCTGTGTAGTTTCCCACACTTATATTCTGTCTATGCTGCTTTGTCTTAAATAGATATGATTCAAATTGTATCTATCTTGATTTGGCAACATAAACTAGAATGATATAGACCATATAGTGACCATACTACATAGATATATGTTTGTTTCATGCTATTATCATGTCCACCTTACTACTGAACTGGTTTACCAAAATGAGTTTCACATGCTACATTGTAAACTTGTGATGTGTTTGTTTGTTTCTCTTTTAGAACGCGGATAAAATATTGGAGAAGAGTACCCCGTTATGCAATGGTAAAGGAAGTAATGCAGATAAGGTTCAAGATAGTGAGACATCCCTGTTGGTCTCCAAGAAAGCTGATAAAAACTATATTGAAGACACCGAGACAACCCCAAAGTCCTGTCTTGATGTAGTGTTCGAGTTACTGGCTACTACTGCTGGCACCAGCTCTTCGAACTTGCTGCCTGAATCAGTTTGACTTCTTGAGTCTCAACTTCAAGTTGAAAGACATCGATCAGATGTTATGCGACAGGAAGCCAAAGGACTGAGGAAGTCCCTGCAGAATTTAGATGCATACTTTCTGGTGCAACAACAAGTGTTGGAGGATTTAAGAGCCAAACAAGAGAAAGTTAATAAGCTTGCTAACCATCTTGCCAGCATTATGGGTACCCAGGATATTGTTTCTTGAGCTCTTCTGAAGTGGTTTCAGTTTTGGACTTGTTTTGCTGCGGCGTTTATTTGCACTGGTCGCCAACTTTGACAACCAGTGTATATGATATGCTGCTTTGTTCCCTATATTTGCACTGGTGGCGAACATTGATGCCTAGTGGATGTAATATGTGTAATAGCCGTGATAGCCTAGCGTAAGTTGCTTGCTTATTTATTTCCTTGTTGTTTTGTTTATTTGTTTGCTTGTAGTCAGTGCAGTTCTTTTTCCGCAGTTTGCTAGTGTCCGCAATAACCTATTTTTTAAAACTAGGCCACAATAACCATGGGCTACATATTTACTATAGTTACAATGGGCCTCCTAAGGGCCATAGAAACAATGGGCTTTCTTAGGGCCGTAGAAAGAATGGGCCTTCTATGGGCCATAGCATCAATGGGCATTCTACGGGCCGTAGCATCAATGGGCCTTCTACGTGCCATATGATTGATAGGCCAAACATGGGCCAATAACAGACCGCATTATGGGCCATAAACAGGCTAGATTTGGAATCGTCCGTTCATGGGCCGACAATAACAGGCCGTCGTTAATCGGTCGTATTTCATGACGTTAAGAAAATGGCCCAACGGAGTAACGGGCTGCAAACGGGCCGATTGTAACCGCAGACTGAATTTGGCCCACAGGAAGAAAAGGCCAACGACGGGTCGTAAGTAACTGAATGCTGGAAATGAGCCCAAGAATAAATGGGCCCTGAGAAGGATAAAAGATAACACGGGTTGGAAACGGCCAAATGGAATAATGGGTCGTTAATGGGTATAAAGGGGTACGCTGTTCATTGCGGGCCAGATTCACCACGGGGCGTTAATGCGCCAAGAGTTACAAATGGTCTCGTATGGGCCAAAAGACATCATGGGCCATACATGGACCCGAAGTTACAACGGGCTGGAATCGTATTGGAAGGCCCAGATGAAGCTACTGGGCTTAATTCGGATAGGCCGTAACGAGTCATGAGTTAGCGGGCCGTAAATAGGCTATATATGAACAGGCCGTTAACAGGCTTTCCGTGGGCCAACCCATTACCTTTTGACCAGGTCAAACGGGCCGGCCTTTTCACCGGAATGGGCCTTTGTTGGGCCGTGCTACGTGTCGAAGTATCATAGGCGCCTCATGTCCAATGAATGGATGATATGTGTCCCAACGGTGAGCCAACACGTGTTTCCTCTGGCCAATGAGAATTTTACACGTGGAAAATCCTCATTGGTCTGGGCTGTTAGCGGGTTATCAGATCCAAAACCGGACCTGATAGCTTAACGATGTTCCGTTATGGTGGATGCCACGTGTTGGTCACCCTTGACGAAAGCAATTCCATGGCGCGCGATTTATTGTCATGAAAGTAGACACTTCAGTGATGATAATCTTGGTAATGTCATGGAACACTTCTACGACAGCATAGGTATGACTATCTTGATTCTATCATAAATTTGTCATGGATGTACATGCATGACAGAAAACGTGACCTACTATGACAAACACGTATCATCACGAAAGTGTCTTTTTTGTAGTGCTTGCTATCAGTCTAGCAGGGAGGTACCAAAGTAATCCAGGAGTGGATCACTCGACAGTGGTCAAGAACATCCAGAAATACCTGAAAAGGACTAAGGATATGTTTCTCATATATGGAGGTGACAAAGAGCTCGTCGTAAATGGTTATGCCGATGCAAGCTTTGACACTGATCCGGATGACTCTAATCACAAACCGGATACGTGCTTTTATTAAATGGTGGAGCTGTCAGTTGGTGCAGTTCCAAGCAGAGCGTCGTGGCGGGATCTACGTGTGAAGCGGAATACATAGCTGCTTTGGAAGCAGCAAATGAAGGAGTCTGGATGAAGGAGTTCATATCCCATATAGGTGTCATACCTAGTGCATCGGGTCCAATGAAAATCTTTTGTGACAATACTGGTGCAATTGCCTTGGCAAAGGAATCCATATTTCACAAGAGAACCAAGCACATCAAGAGACGCTTCAATCCCATCCGCGATCAAGTCAAGGAGGGATACATAGAGATTTGCAAGATACATACGGATCTGAATGTTGCAGACCGGTTGACTAAGCCTCTCTCACGAGCAAAACATGATCAGCACCAAGACTCCGTGGGTGTTAGAATCATTACAATGCAATCTAGGTTATTGACTCTAGTGCAAGTGGGAGACTGAAGGAAATATTCCCTAGAGGCAGTAATAAAGTTGTTATTTATATTTCCTTATATCATGATAAATGTTTATTATTCATTCTAGAATTGTATTAACCGGAAACTTAGTACATGTGTGAATACATAGACAAATAGTATGTCACTAGTATGCCTCTACTTGACTAGCTCGTTGAATCAATGATGGTTATGTTTCCTAACCATAGACATGAGTTTTCACTTGATTAACGGGATCACATCATTAGAGAATGATGTGATTGACTTTACCCAGCCATTAGCTTAGCATGATGATCGTTTAGTTTGTTGCTATTGCTTTCTCCATAACTTATACATGTTCCTATGACTACGAGATCATGCAACTCCCGAATACCGAAGGAACACTTTGTGTGCTACCAAATGTCACAACGTAGCTGGGTGATTATAAAGGTGCTCTACAGGTGTCTCCGATGGTGTTTGTTGAGTTGGCATAGATCAAGATTAGGATTTGTCACTCCGATTGTCGGAGAGGTATCTGTAGGTCCTCTCGGTAATGCACATCAATATAAGCCTTGCAAGAAATGTGACTAATGAGTTAATTGCGGGATGATGCATTATGGAATGAGTAAAGAGACTTGCCGGCAACGAGATTCAACTAGGTATTGAGATACCGACGATCGAATCTCGGGCAAGTAACATACCGATGACAAAGGGAACAACGTATATCGTTATGCGGTTTGACCGATAAAGATCTTCGTAGAATATGTGGGAGCCAATATGAACATCCAGGTTCCTCTATTAGTTATTGACCAGAGACGTGTCTCAGTCATGTCTACATAGTTCTCGAACCCGTAGGGTCCGCACGCATAACGTTCGGTGACGATAGGTATTATAAGTTTATGTGTTTTGATTACCAAAGGTAGTTCGGGGTCTCGGATGTGATCACGGACATGAAGAGGAGTCTCGAGATGGTTGAGACATAAAGATTGATATATTGGATGACTATATTCGGACACCAGAATTGTTCCGGGTAATTTCGGAGAAAACCGGAGTACCGGAGGGTTACCGGAACCCCCCGGGAGAACTAATGGGCCACGTGGGCCTTAGTGGAGAGAGAGAGGGGGGGGAGGGAAGGCCGAGCGCCCCCTCCCCCTCTGGTCCGAATTGGACTAGGGAAGGGGGGGCCTTTCCTTCTCCCTCTCCTCCTTCCTTTCCCCGTCCTCTCCTGGCGCGCCCCAAGGGCCGGCCGGCCTCCCCCCTTGCTCCTTTATATACGGGGGCAGGAGGGCACCCTAGAACAAACAAGTTGATTGTTTCCAGCCGTGTGCGGTGCCCCCCTCCACCATAATCCACCTCGGTCATATCATAGCGGTGCTTAGGCGAAGCCCTGTTCCGGTAGCATCATCATCACCGTCATCACACCGTCATGCTGACGAAGCTCTCCGTCGACACTCTGCTAGATCGTGATTTCGTGGGACGTCACCGAGCCGAACGTGTGCAGTTCATGGAGATGTCGTACTTTCGGTACTAGGATCGGTCGATCGTGAAGACGTACGACTACATCAACCGCGTTGTCATAACGCTTCCGCTTATGGTCTACGAGGGTACATAGACAACACTCTCCCCTCTCGTTGCTATGCATCACCATGATCTTGCATGTGCATAGGAAATTGTTTGAAATTACTGCGTTCCCCAACATGTTCATCACCAGATTGAGTTTCGGCATCAGAGATAGAAACTTCATTACCATTATCAAGAGGTTTTTCTACTTCAGGTTCACTAGAGGCATGCAAAGTCATATCATTTTTCTTCTCCTTTTTCTTTTTAGGAGGACTAGGTGCGCCAGTGTTAACCCTTTGAGAGTCTTGTTCAATTCTTTTTGGGTGTCCCTCTGGATAAAGTGGTTCCTGAGTCACCTTACCTCCTCTAGTGGCTACTCTAACAGCAAAGTCATTTATATTGTTATTCATTTCATCTAACAACTCTCTTTGATATTTAGCAACTTGTTCTAACTGAGTTTGAACCATAGAAGCGTGCTTCCCCACACCTCTAACATCATTTGAAATTCTAAATAACAAGTCACTCAAGCGAGCAATCATATGAGAATTGTATTTCAATTGTTTCATAACATTTGCATTGAAGTGATCTTACTTTCTAATGTAATTTTCAAACTCGTAAAGGCATTGGCTAGGGTGCATATTGTGAGGATTATCATTATCATTGAATTTCATTATAGAATTTACCTCTACCACCTTAGGTGGTGGTAGTGTATCAAGCCCATGTATTTCTTGAACAGGAGGTAAATTTTTTACATCCTCACCTTTAATACCTTTTTCCTTCATGGATTTCTTTGCCTCTTGCATATCTTCAGGACTGAGATATAAGATACCCCTCTTCTTCGGAGTGGGTTTAGGCGGTGATTCGGGAAGAGAACAATCATTATAATTTGTCCATAAGTTATTCAATAATTCTTCAGTTTGTCTAATAGTTCGTTCCCTGAAAACACAACCAGCACAACTATCTAGGAAATCCCTAGAAGCACCGGTTAGTACATTATAGAAGATATCAAGTATTTCAGTTTTCTTAAGAGGATGATCAGGCAAAGCATTAAGCAATTGGAGAAGCCTCCCCCAAGATTATGGGAGATTCTCTTCTTTAATTTGCACAAAGTTAAATATTTCCTGTAAGGCAACTTGTTTCTTATAAGCAGGAAAATATTTTTGAGAGAAGTAACAAATCATATCCTGGGGACTACGCACACAACCAGGAGCAAGAGTGTTGTACCAAGCTTTAGCATCACCCTTTAATGAGAACGGAAATAATTTTAGAATATAATAATAGCGAATTTTCTCATCATGAGCAAAAAGGGTGGCTATATCATTCAACTTAGTAAGATGTGCCACAACAGTTTCAGTTTCATAACCATGGAAAGGATCAGATTCCAACCAAAGTAATCAACCCTGGATCGTCAGAGAATTCAAAATCCTTATCATCAACAAAGATAGGTGAAGTAGCAAATTGAGGATCACATTTCATTTTAGCATTCAAAGCCATTTCTTTATACTTGCATAATAATTTTTCTAGATCATCTCTATCTTTACAAGAAATAATATCTCTAGTTGTCTCCTCATTCATAACATAACCTTCCGGTATCTTTGGCAATTCATATCTAGGAGGGCTAGTTCTAATAGGTGTTTCAAGATTTTCAGTTTCAAGCTCTTCATCAGTTTCTACAATTTCATCGGCTTCAGCATTCTCAAAAGCTTCAGTGACACATTATCATCAAGCATGGTACTAGCAACATCATAAATATCATTCATAGCAGAAGTAGCATCATCAATAACTTGCAACATAACAGGATTAATAGCATGTGGTGGTGTTGCAAGCTTACTTATGACAGAAGATGAATCAAGTGCGGAGCTAGATGGCAGTTCCTTACCTCCCCTCGTCTTAGAGGGAAAAATCTTAGTCTTAGCATCCTTTAGATTCTTCATAGTGACATTTTGATAATAATCCCAAGTGACTCAACAAATATAGCTATGCTCCCCGGCAACGGCGCTAGAAAAAGGTTTTGATAACCCACAAGTATAGGGGATCACAATAGTTTTCGAGGGTAGAGTATTCAATCCAAATTTATAGATTCGACACAAGGGGAGCCAAAGAGTATTTGCAAGTATTAGAAGTTGAGTTGTCAATTCAACCACACCTGGAGATTAATTATCTGAAGCAAAGTGATCAGTAGCACAGTAATATTATAGATTTGATAGTAGTGATAGCAACAACAGTAACGGTAACAGTACTAGTAATAGTTTTGTAGCAGTGACAATAGTAATAGCAGCAATAGTAACTTAGCAAGATCAATATGTAGAAAAATCGTAGGCATTGGATCGGTGTTTTGTTGGATGATATTCATCATACAACAGTCATAACCTAGGGCGATACGGCACTAGCTCCAGCTCATAAAAATAATGTAGGCATGTATTCCATAAATAGTCATACGTGCTTATGGGAAAAACTTGCATGACATCTTTTGTCCTACCCTCCCATGGCATCGGGGTCCTATAGGAAACTAAGGGACATCAAGGCCTCCTTTTTATAGAGAACCAGTACAAAGCATTAACACATCGTGAATACATGAACTCCTCAAACTATGATCATCACCGGGAAATGTCCCGACTATTGTCACTCCGCGGTTGCCGGATCATAACACGTAGTAGGTGACTATAACTTGCAAGATCCGATCTAGAACATAGATATAATGGTGATAACATAAACGGTTCAGATCTGAAATCATGGCACCCGTGCCTAAAGTGACAAGCATTAAGCATAGCAAATTCATAACAACATCAATCTCAAAACATAGTGGATACTAGAGATCAGGCCCTAACAAAAATAACTCGATTACATGATAAATCGCATCCAACTCCTCATCGACCAGCGAGCCTACGAAGGAATTAGTCATTCCCGGTGGAGAGCATCATGGAATTGGCGATGGAGGAGGGTTGGTGATAACGAAGACGGAAGATCCCCCTCTCCGGAGCCCCAAACGGCTCCAGATCTGGCCTCCCGATGAAGAACAGGAGGTGACGGCGGCTCTGTATCGCAAAACGAGATAATTCTTCCTCTCTGATTTTTTTTGGAAATATGTGATTTTATACCATCGGTTTCAGGGTTTGCGGGGCCACCAGGTGGGGACAACCCACCTGGGCGCGCCTCGAGTGGGGGGGCGGCGCCCTGGTCGGTTGTGCCCACCCAGGTGCCCCCCTCAGGTGGTTCTTGGCTCCAATATTTTTCTTTATTCATATAAAAATTCCTCGCAAAGTTTCGTTCCAATCTGAGAACTTTTATTTCTTGACAAAAACAACACAATGGTAGTTCGGCTGAAAACATCGTCAGTTCGGCTTAGTTTCATTCAAATCATGCAAATTAGAGTCCAAAACAAGAGGAAAAGCATTAGGAAAAGTAGGTACGACGAAGGCGTATCACTCTCCTCACGAAATCCTGCTACTAGAACCAGGAGGCATTGGACAAGGTGCGACAGATGATCGTCCCGCCAGGCATGCTGGGCGCGGGAGCAGTTCGCCTGGCGACCTTCCCCCTTGCCCCTAGGAGGGCGAGATGATGAACTTCATGGCCCACATTACAGATGTCCTTATCCCCTCCTTCTCTTCTTTCTTCATGGCTATTCTGGATAGCTAAAGCAACCTCTCTCTCCCCTCACCCCAAACGTTGTAGTGATCCTCTCCGCCTTCGTGCATCTATGCGAGATGTTTGTTCGGGTGATGCCTTCTATGTCCCTCTTCCGTTACTACTTCACCCTCCTCATGTCCAGCGGCGACGGCCCTACACTAGTGCAGAACAGGGCAATAGCACCGGTTCATAAGGGCCTTTAGTGCCGGCTCGGTAACCGGCACTAAATTGTAGGCACTAAAGGCCCCCCTTTAGTACCGGTTCAGCACGAACCGGTGCTAAAGGGCAACCACATGGCACGAGCCAGCTCCGTGGGCGCGTAGGACATTAGTACCGGTTGGTAACACCAACCGGTAGTAAATGTTTTGGTGTGTTTTGGTTTTATTTTTTATTTTTACTTTAATTTTGTGTTTTCAATTTAATTTAGTGATTGTTTTACATTATAATGAGTTGTTAAATCATTAGGTGATTAGTTTGACTGGATGCGTGTGGATCCTAGCTAAGTCATCAAGTATATGTGGGTTGCGCTTCTGATTGCTACCCCCTATTACTTCTCTGTGATCGTTCACAATTTTGCTCCAGTCTTTTACTATTAAGCATTCCTCGCTATTAGAAATCCTGAATGCACTAAAGTGCATTGTAGGATATCTTGGTCGTAAGCTAACAATATTCATGGTACCTTTAGTCTCGATCCAATCAGGCACAACATTCATCGGGAGTCCCTGTTGAAGAACATCGTATAGTAACATACTTAGCAATGAAGTTTACCTTAAAAAAATAATGTATGCAAAAGATGCACTGAGGAGAAATAGTAGAAATCTTACCATCTTTCCTAAATATATATGACCGTAGTTCAGTACGAACACTATTGGTTGCACGTTTTGAGTACTAACATTTCTAAGTGCAGGAAAGAAATTTTTCTTGACAACATCAAGATCCTCAAGCCATGAAACATAATGACTTGTCTCCTCGCAGTTTAGTTCAGCCCCGGGACAGTGGACGGTCCTGTCTACCAAGCGCCGGACATGTTTGCTTGATTGGAAGTAAGCTGTCAATATAAATTGAGATCTATTAATTATTCAACTGGTTCAAATAATCTCATATCAAAGACATAAATATGGTTGAGAAACTCACATAATGATAGAACTGGAGGCGTCTGTACATCGACCCAGATGTCTCTATTACCTTCAATATCATCTTCCGGACGAATATCAAAGGTGATAACCATATCAGGCTCAAATGCATAAGCCTTGCATAGTGCTTGCCAAGTTTTGCATTCAAAATAGGTGTATGTGTCTGCATTGTATAATTTGACGTTGAAGGTATAACCATGCTCGGTCTTCAAGTAAACTCTTTTTACCTCCATAGTTTCGTTAGGACTGAAACCTATCTTATCCAAGACAAAAATTCTTGCATGGCAGGGGATACGCTAGTAGAATAGTGAAAAATTAAAATTAAAAGGTGAAGCAAATGAAGCATAAGTCATGCTTAATTACGAAAAAGACTTGTCGTTGTGACTTACTGTATCCACTTCGAAGTTCTCATCCAGCTTGATGCTGAAGCGTCTATCATCAACTAGAAAATTTCTGCCGCACAGGCCGCGCTGGTCTTCGTAGTATTCGCACATAATGAAATCGTGTTCGTCGTCAGACGACATTCCTATGTTCATAGGTGAAACATTAAACACTTATTAATTCTATTAATTCAACTAACTCTGTTAATTCAACTAACTCTGTTAATTCAACTAGTTCAACTAATTAATTGAACTAATTCAACTAAGCACTTACGAAGAATATACCTAATTAATTGAACTAATTCAACTAACTAGTTCAACTAATTAATTCAACTAAACTAGTTCTATTAATTTTGTTACTAAAAATAAGGTAGCTAGTTCTATATAATAAAATGTTAATTAGATAATGAAATATCATATAACTAAATTAAATATATATCTAACATATAATTTATATCTAATATCTAACATATGTTCATATATAGGTGAAACATTAAACACTTACTAGTTCTATTAATTCAACTAAATAAACTAGTTCTATTAATTCAACTAAGCATTTACTAAAAATAAACTAGTTCTATTATTTTTTTACTAAAATAAAGTAGGTAGTTCTATATAGGAATATTTTGATTAGATCATCAAATCTCATATACCTAAATTTTCTTACTAAAAATAAACTTGTTCTATTAATTTTCATACTAAAAATAAACTAGTTATATTAATTCAACTAGTTCAAATCTCATATATATACCTAATTAATATCTAGTTATACTAATTCAACTAGTTCAACTTGTTCTAATTCATGTAAAATATATTTGACATTAATATTTAACATCTTTTCCATATAATTCATCTAACATTAACATTTAACATTATTATCTACGTAATTTCTCTAACATTAATCTAAACAACAAAAAATAGAAAATAAGTAAAAACAATGTGTGTGTATGTGTGTGTGTGGTGTGTGTGTGTGTATGTGTGTGTGTACGTACGGGCGGCGGCGCGACGGGCGCGGCGGGGGCGAGAGGCGGCGGCGTGACGGGCGCGGCTTGCGGGGGCGACGGCGGTGACGGCGACGACGGGTGGCGGGGGCGATGGCGGTGACGGCGACGACGGGTGGCGTGGGCGACGACGGGCGGCGGGGGCGGCGACGGCGGCGCGCGATGGGCGACGGGCGCGGCGAAGAAGTTGGATCAGGAAGAAGTACTGGTGGTCGATGAAACTAATTTTTTTGTTAGTGCTATATATATAGGAGGGGTCTTTAGTACCGGTTGGAGCCACCAACCGGTACTAAAGGCCAATTTTCGCCAGGCCAATGGGCGGGAAACGACCCCTTTAGTACCGGTTTGTGCCACTAACCGGTACTAATGGTTGTGCGCTACCACCGGCGGTGCACAAATGTTTAGTCCCACCTCGCCGAGCGAAGGGCAGACGCACTGGTTTATAAACCCAGCCGCAGCTGCTCCTTCGAGCTTCTCTATATAGCAGGCTTCTGGGCCTAACTAGGGCGCGCTGCCTTGTGAGTCTGCTGGCCCTTCTGGGCCTGCATTTGCACACGATAGGTCTGGCAGGCCCACTGGGCAGCGCGCCAACAAATTTTTTATATAGTTTTTTCTTTTCTGCATTATTTATTTTCTTCTATTTATTTTTGAGTAATTTTTATATAGTTTTTTTCTTTTCTGCATTATTTATTTTCTTCTATTTATTTTTGAGTAATTTTTTATATAGTTTTTTTCTTTTCTGCATTATTTATTTTCTTCTATTTATTTTTGAGTAATTTTTTTGTATAGTTTTTTTCTTTTCTGCATTATTTCTTTTCTTCTATTTCCAGTTTGTACACGAAGTGCGTCTAGTTTTCGCCGTGACCCTCTCTACTCTTTCGCACATGCTATGCGGGTGAAATGATGATACCATGCCAAGTTTCAACATTTTCAGAAGTCATTTTGTAGTGATTTTTAATTTCACGGTCATTTAGCTCTCTAAACAATTAGGTAAATGACCAAAAAACAACAAATGATGTCAGAACATGTTGGAAATTGATGACGTCGCTTTGAATTGTGCATACTGAACACAGCAGAAGTCCAGAGTTCAAATAAGTTTAAAAAACATTGAAGTGCCCATGTAACAGATGAGTTCTCGTCCGAAACCCTGATACTCCGAAAGAGTTTGTCCAGTTTGTACACGAAGTGCGTCCAGTTTTTGCCGTGACCCTCTCTACTCTTTCGCACATGCTATGTGGGTGAAATGATGGTACCATGCCAAGTTTCAACATTTTCAGAATTCATTTTGTAGTGATTTTCAATTTCACGGTCATTTAGCTCTCTAAACAATTAGGTAAATGACCGAAAAACAACAAATGATGTCAGAACATGTTGGAAATTGATGACGTCGCTTTGAATGCTGCATACTAAACACAAAAGAAGCCGGAGTTCAAATAAGTTAATAAAAATAAAAAAGAGGTGCAATGCTGGTTAATTTGCTTCAAGCCATTCGGGATAGTGTAGACTGCACTGCACATAGCTCAGTGCAATCTATGCTATTCCGCAAGGCTTGAAGCTAATCAACATGCAGGTGAGCATTGCAACTCTTCGTCATTGTCTGTGCACTCATGGATTATAAACCGCTCATACTGCCTCTCTCTTGGCAAGGTGGGACTAAAAATCAGCTTACTAAGAAACTCTAGTACAGATTCAAGGCATGAACTGGTACTAAAGGTCTTCATGGGGGCCCCAGCCTGACCATAGCCTGACACAGCCTCATTAGTACCGGTTCGTGGCATGAACCGGTACTAAAGGTTGCCCATGAACCGGTACTAATGATGCCCACCCGCCTAGCCATTGGAACCGGCACTAATGGTCACATTAGTGCCGGCTCAAATTCAAACCGGCACTAATGTGCTTCACATTTGACCCTTTTTCTACTAGTGCTATTGTGTTCTGCTATTTGTTAGAGCTAAATCTAGAAGATCCCATAGTATGGTATCCTAAGCTAGGCTACTTGGTGCGATGGTAACAAGGTCACATGATTTACCCAAGTCCGGGCTCTCACAAAGGAGATAATACCCTGCGTCCTGCTCTTTGCTTTATTGCATTGGGGTGTACTGAGAGGTTGTCAGTTATCTATCTACGAGCCCGGACCCTAGCTTATATAGCATACCGGGGACCCTAGGGTACATGGATCCTAGTCAACTACATACGTGGATCTAAGATAAAGCAAGTTTATCTCTATGTTCCTTTACTGTTTGCAAGTTATCAACTATAGACAATTGCTTTGCATCACATTTCTTAGTGTTACACTTTTTATGAGGCTACATCAGATAATCATGTTCATGTCGAGTTAACATTCACAATAAAAAAATTGTTGTTATCATCTACCTACTCGATAATGAGTAAGGATTAATCTTGGGGATTTTGATACATCTCAAATATATATATAATCTTTGCTATGTTCATGCTATATTTTTATGCCATTATTACATAGTTTTGACACCTTTTCATATAGTTTTATTGGACTAATTTAAATGGTCAAGTGCCAAGTGTCATTTGATGTTTTCTACATGTTCTTGGAATTTAGAGAGATAATATTGTCTGGGGACCAAAAATAAAAATAAAAATATGTTGCAAAGTTTTAAGTCATGAGAGTCATCATGGGCCAAGTTCAGGCCGCGAGGTGGTGCCACGCCGCCCTCTATGGTTCCTTTACGCCATCTTTCACACCCTACACCTTGATATATCTAACAACCCTCTAGAAAGATTTATCAAGGTTTTTTTCGCCGCCACCACCACCATGTGTTCCGAGGTGATCCAATCTAGACGTCTTTCCGATACTCTGTGCGAGGGGGAATTCACTACTGGAGGTATATTTTCATCAACCTCGCTTCTCCAATAACCATGTGTGAGTAGTCCTCCTTGGACTATGGGTCCATAGCGATACTATGTTGCACCCTCTCTCCCTTGTTCTAAAATACAATGAACAATTTATAATTAGATTATATATGTATATTTATTTGGTTTCTTTGCTACATGATTTATAGACATATTTTTTTGATTTATTACTGTTTTACCGACCATGATTAGATGAATGATCTCCAAGAGGGAGTTGCGTATGTTAGTTACGTTTAACCGTGCAAGTAATCCATCTCAGTGAGAGAAAGAGAAAAAAAAGCTTGTATTGTGTTATTACCACTAAGGACAAAAAACAAAGTTGAGTAGTTGTATCAGTGATGAGCTAGAGGTAAACGAAACACAATATATACATTATATTACTTTGCTTAGTGCAATTCTCCGCTTTTACTTAGTACTTAGAGTTGTATGCTCGATAGCTGTCTCGGGTGGAGTATTAACTATAGACACAATCAGATAACAGTCTATGAATACAAGGACATAGTGCTTACAAGCAATCATGGCACGCACTATTAACCATAAACACTTCAGTTAATTGATATGAAACAGTAATTTGTTCACCACACCTATGATTTATTGAAGATATGCCACTTGTGAAGTTATGGATCCATGGTCCTTCATTCCTCATAATCACAACCTCCATTACTTTATTTATAGTTCTTTTTATATTCTGAACATTTACTTTCATTGCCAATAAAACTTAGTTCCAATCACACTATACGTTAATACTTGTAACTAGCAAGGCTAGTGAGATTGACCACCTCACTAGAAGTGGTGGGGACCAATAAAAGTGTCTTAGTTGTGTGCATGTACTAATCATAGGATTTTGGAAGAAATATGCCTTATTGTTTCAACCGAGGGAAAAACTTGCTTCGTACAGCAAAGCTTTGCGCTTCAGGGCCCAACGTGATATTAACTGAACATGCATAATACCTAGCTGGGGATATCATGAAATAGGTAGCTAAGTGTCGAGTGTTAGTTCCTTGACTGGTTTGCATGTATTATTGTCATAGATGCTTACCGTTTCACATAGAGGTTCTACGCGCTCCGGAAAACAGTATTTCCTAGGCTACCTTGAGAGATTCCCGAAGGAAGTACTTATGAAACTAATAGAAAATCTTAACAAGCAGCTACTATTGACATTAACGATCTATTCATAGATATGGTAATAACTCTACAAGTTGAGAAGGCATTGAGATAGCTTGGTGCTCCATCAAGATTTACTACTATTAAATATCCTATGTTCATGCCTATGAACTATGCTGTGGAATTTGCTATTGGCACTTATTTTATCCACAAAGTTGGTGATAAAGCCTATTAACTCTTTGTGGGCATTATGGAAGCATAAGAATGCAAATTGTTTTCGATGGGGAAATGCCATCCTTGCAGCAAGTAGTCACCAACATCAAGAGAGAAAGTAGGAGTTGGAGCCAAGCAGGTCTTCTAAAGGGCGGCATGGATGCTTTCTACAGTGGCATGGCAAGATGGGGTAGTGCGAGTAGCTAGTATTAGAGCGTGCATGGACATGTGGAGCAGTGTTTGCATGTAATGATGTAATATTGCAATCATGGAGGGGACTCTTCTCCTCGCCTTCTCCTTTAATACTATATGATACACACACTCGTCCATATTCGAAAAAGAAGAAGAGTCATGCCGCGTGATATGTCGATAAACATTCTCACATAACTAAAAATCAGTACGAAAAAATACCTAAAGCAAAATATCTATTCTTGGCCAGTTTGATAAAGATAACGTTTGGTCTTCTAATTATATTTCCACCAAAAGTGGTACGGAAACATAGGACCCAAAAGGACCAGTTTTTCTTTTACGGGATAAACTTCTGACCTATTCATTTTCAATCATGGTAGTACAACGAATACTAGAAATAATAAAAATTACATCCAGATCCATAGACCACCTAGCGACGACTACAAGCACTGAAGCAAGCCGAAGGCGCGCCGCCGTCATCGCCCCTCCCTCGCCGGAGTCGGGCAAACCTTATTGTAGTAGACAGTCGGGAAGTCGTCGTGCTAAGGCCCCATAGAACCAACGCACCAGAACAACAACCGCCGCCGATGAAGAGTGTAGAATAGAATGATCCAACCTAAAGACACATGAACAAAGACGAACAAAGAACGGATCCAAGCAAATCAACCGAAATCAGATCCACCAAAAGGACCAGCTTATATGAAGAAGACCAAGCTTAGAACAGGAAAGAAAGCCAAAAGTAAAGTTTAGTGGAAGAAAATCTGGAAATCCGCAAGACGATGCGGAAATGAACTCTCTTGGACGAGAAATATAAGATCAACATAAAACACTAAAGACATCGAAGAAACTAGTTCTGATACCGAAACAACAAACACACGAGATAGAGAGGAGATGGGTTAGGACAAGAAGAAGTTTAAAATAAATATAAGATCTAGTGTCGAATATCTCATTGCAATGGATTTAATAGTGAAAACAGATTGCGAATCAGACTAACGATATTTGAGCTAGCTGCTAATAATTTTAAATTTCTGAAATAGGATAAAATCTTGCTTACATCAGCTTCACTATAGCGTTCACCATATATTACAGTACTTTGTTAAATTATTAAATATGAGTCTTTTGTTACAAGCATCGTTGACGGGTTTTGTAATGGTAGTTCTACTAATGGGCTATTTTATAGTCTGTCGGTGGAGAAAGTTCAGCAGAGGGTCTTTTGGTAGGAATCACCCCCGAAAAAGGAAGAAGAAGCAAAGGGTCTTTTGGCGCAGTGATTTGCATGAGCATGACTACATGACGGAGCAGGCGTTTGGGTTGTCATCGCTGAAGAGCGTGGCGAGGCGCTCCTCCTGGCCGGCGGAGACCGGCATGGCACCTTCCACCTTGCGCACGTGGCCGGCGGGAGCCCGCTTGTCGTACACCGGCGGCATGTAGGGGTTTGTGTAAGGCACGTACGGCCAGAGCTCGGCCCGCTTCCCCGTCGACTGGACTCTCCTCAGCACACGCTGCGGCTCCACGAACCCCTTCACCGTCACCTTGTGCTGCTTCCGGTTGATCTCCACCGACTGAGCACCTGCATGCGCGTGCGACCAATTAACACCATCCCAATCATAAGTTCATTAACCATGCGAGCATGCAACGCGACACAGAGTGAATAGTGGCGCGCTTCGCCGAGTTACGCACCTTTCATGTTGGCGAGGGTGTTCCGGATCTTGAGCTCGCAGCCGTCGCAGTCCATCTTCACCTTGAGCTCCACCGTGTTGAACTGCCTCCGCTTCTTGCTGTGCCGCCTCTGGCTGCTGCTACCTAGCAGCACATCCGACAGGAAACGCAGGGTGCCTCCCATTGCCTCACCTCGCTCGATCACCTGGCTCTCTTTCTTCTAGTCTAGAATCACAATAACGTTGAGGACAGGAATTGGTTTCTGCAAGTGGCCAACGGATTAGCACGAAGAAGAGAAGGAAATATGGTTCAAGTATGAACTCCAAGCGTGGCTAATTAGCTGGGAAAATACAGGAGATATTGAAGGCAGATGCTTGCTTAATTGGCTTGCTTAACTGGCTAATGGTTGTACATTTATAGATACGTTGCAGCGAGGACGGGAATGTGTGCAGCTATATTGGGTTGTTGAGAAGAAGCTTCCTTTCCAAAGATGCCTTATTCGGCTATTCCTTCAAACCTTTAATTTGGCTTTCCTACCGCTGAGACAGCTCACTCCTCTTGCACTCGATCGCCCTTTTCTTCCAGCTCGGATCAAATCAAGCCCTGGGTCTTTTGGAGCGTCTACAGCCGGGCTTTTCAAATGTCACCTATACATCCACCCCGATCAGTCAGTCACAAAATCACGACCGAGACAGCCCCCTTAAACCGGTCTATTCGTTCGGGCTATTTGTCAGCTCTCATATCAAGCTCACATATACGACGAATATAAGAAAGCCTATACGCGCCCGGACGCGTCCACCAATCGGATCAGCCCCAAATTTCATCAAATTAACCAAGTCCACCAAATCGACCCCTCTCCTACCGCTTCCGTTCTCCATTCCTTGTGTCCGAACCGTCACATCCCCCCCCCCCCCCCCCCCCCCCCCCCCCCCCCCCCCCCCCCCCCCCCCCCCACACACACACATCCTAGCCGCCACCCGCGCCGTCGTAGATGTCGTCGCCGAGTACCCCGCCCCCCACCGTCGGCATGGATGATGCCTCGGCGGAGTAGAACCTATTTGGTACACAGATCTGCCCGCTTATGCACATGAAGAGTAGCTTAGGGATCCGACAAAGAGCTATGCTCCATACTTGTCACGTAGATTATATGAGTAGTGGGGACTCTGGAATCCCAAAGAACACTTTACTACTCAAGCACCACTCATACTTTTTTTTCTGGAATACGCACGAGTGTGTGTATCATATACTCCCTCCATTTCACAATGTAGTGCTTCCTCTATCCACGTGCTTCAACTTTGACCGTAAATTTAACTACCAAGACCGATTGCGGCGGGAGCAAAAATTATATCAGTGAATTCGTATTTGAAAGAAGTTTTCAATTGTATAATTTTTTCTCCCGCAGTTGGTCTCGTTGGTTAAATTTATGGTCAAAGTTGGACCTCGGGAAGCACGGGCGCACTATATTTTGGAATGGAGGGAGTATTAAAGAAGGAAAGGGTAGAAACCCTCCACATTTGATGCTACAATGTTATGTACAGATGGCTCAACGGCCACCCCACCTGCCTATCTCGCTATTAGTGACTACTTGCTATTCTCCCACAATGCAAGGCCAACGAAGAAAGCCTCGACTTCCCCTCGCAGTAGTCCTGCCTGCTTCCAAGCCCTGGCCTTGCTTCCTATGCTCTTGAGCACCGTGAGTGTGGATGGCGCCACTCCGTCAAATACCACTGCATTGCGGTGTGTCCACAACTCCCATAGGACCAAGATGCAAATTGTCCTGGCTAGCTTCGGGTGTTGCCCAATTTCCTCTTGCCTGATGCACCACTCTGGTAGTGACTCCGTCGCTATTGGAGCACGGTCTGGTCGTCCCAAGGCCGGGCATACCTTATCCCAGACCTCTCTCACAAAGACACATCCGATCATGATGTGGGTGATGGTCTCCTCATGTTGGCCGCATAGTGGACACGAGCTTTGGTGGGGGAGTCCCCGTCGAGCAAGGCGGTCAGAGGTCCAACACCTGTTCTTCATGGCTAGCCAAACGAAGAAGCGACACTATAGGGGTGCCCGTGACTTCCACGTGAATTCCGTCGTGGGTGATACCTCAAGTCCAGAAAACTTGGCCGCGTATGCCGAGCGCGCCGAAAACATGCCATCCTTCTCCCACGCCCACTGTATCTTGTCTTGCGCATCCTCTTGCAGGGCAACTCCATCTACTCGCTGCCATATATCCAAGAACTGGCGCAGCATGTTGGTCGTAAGATCAGGCCCAATGTCAGATGCCCACGAGTGGTTTGCGAGTGCCTCCGCGACCGTTCGGGTAGATCTCGTTTGTCTTGATACCTTCAAGTAGAGCATGGGTGTCAGGTCCTGGATTAGGTAGCCGTTGATCCACTTGTCTTCCCAAAAGAGTGTCCCGTCTCCATTTCCCAACGTAGCTGTAGTCGCAGCATGGAAGAGTGTCCTCGATTCCGCTGGAACTGCGATCTGGACTTCAGCCCAAGGTCTTGAATGATCAGTATGTTGTAGCCACGGCCATCTGGCCAGCATGGCGGTGTTCAACCACCGCAAGTTTGGTATGCCGAGTCCTCCAACCCACCTAAGGCGGCACACCGAGTCCCATGCCACAGCGCAGTTGCCTACCCGCGCTTCCATCTTTCCACACCAGAGGAAACCTCTACAAATCTTTGTCAGGGCCGTGAGGGTTCTCGGAGGTATATTCAGGGCAAGCATGGCATGTATTGGGATTGCACATAGCACGGAGAGGATGAGGATGAGCCGACCGCTTTTGGGTAAGGTAGCGGCCTTCCAGTTGGGCAGGTGACTAGCGAATTGCTCCACCATGTATTGGAACTGCGCGGAGGTGGCCTTTCTGATTGAGAGCGGGAGGTCAAGGTACTTGCACGGAAACGATGCACTCGTGCAGGCCAGGGAGGTCCAAACTGCCTCCAACTCCTCCGTTGAGCAGCAGATGGGTAGTGTCGTGCTCTTAGATAGATTCACCACGAGGCCCGAGGCAGCCCCAAACAGTGCTAGGATCTCTGTGCAAGCCTGTATCTCCTGATTAGTGGGCTTGAAAAATACCATCACGTCGTCAGCAAACATAGACAGCCGCTGTTGCACTCCATTTCTAGCCAGAGGGGCGAAGATGCCATGATTTGTGGCCTTCTTGAACAGGGCTTGCAATGTCTCCATGCAGAGGATTGTTGGGGAACACAGTATTTCAAAAAATTTCCTGCGATCACGCAAGATCTATCTAGGAGATGCATAGCAATGAGAGGGGAGAGTGTGTCTACGTACCCTCGTAGACCGAAAGGGGAAGCGTTTAGTAAGGCAGTTGATGTAGTCGAATGTCTTCGCGATCCAACCGATCAAATACCGAACGCACGGCACCTACATGATCTGCATACGTTCAGCTCAGTGACATCCCTCGTACTCTTGATCCAGCTGAGGCTGAGGGTAGGTTTCGTCAGCACGACGGCGTGTTGACGGTGATAATTAAGTTACCAACGTAGGGCTTCGCCTAAGCACTACGACATTATGACCGAGGTGTAAAACTGTGGAGGGGGGGCACCGCACATGGGTAAAGATCAACTTGTGTGTCTATGGTGTGCCCCCTCCCCCGTATATAAAGGAGAGAGGAGGGGAGGGCCGGCCGGCCCCTAGGGCGCGCCCCAAGAGGGGAATCCTACTCCTAGTAGGAGTAGGTTCACCTTTTCCTAGTCCAACTAGGAGAAGAAGGAAGGAGAGGGAGAGGGAGAGGGAAAGAGGGGCCGCGCCCCCTCCCCTTGTCCTATTCAGACTCCCCTTGTGTGTGGGGGGGCGCCACCTCTTGGCTGCGGCCCTCTCTCCCTTCGGCACTCTGGTTTTATTCGAAACTATGCGGAACACTTTCGGTGTCCGAATAACATGGTCCAATATATCAATCTTTATGTCCCGACCATTTCGAGACTCCTCGTCATGTCCGTGATCACATCCAGGACTCCGAACAACCTTCGGTACATCAAATCACATAACTCATAATACATATCCCCTCGAACATTAAGCGTGCGGACCCTACGGGTTCGAGCACTATGTAGACATGACCGAGACACATCTCCAGTCAATAACCAATAGCGGAACCTGGATGCTCATATTGGTTCCTACATATTCTACGAAGATCTTTATTTGGTCAAACCGCACAACAGCATATGTTGTTCCCTTTGTCATCGGTATGTTACTTGCCCGAGATTCGATCGTCGGTGTAACATCCCAAAATTCTAAATTTTGGAATGTTATAATAAATAGATAGATTTGACTGATTGTTTGATTGTTGTGCGATTGATTGAGTGAAATTCGAAAATTTTTGAAAGTTAAATGAGAGGGAATAAAAGGACTTTCCCAAACTTTCATTTTTGCATTTTAAGATCTCCGTGAATTCAAATTCTTTTCACCACAAAACCCTGGAGAAAAGATGACATGACTTCTTCCATTTATATAAATGACAAGGGGTGTTGAAAATATTTGAATTCCATTTGAGAACATTTCCAATTCTGAAACTTTATGCAACTCAATGATTTTCACAAGAGAAGATAAAATGACTTCTTCAAATTATATGAAATATGAGTTGGGAGTTTCAAAGAAACTCAAATTTAAAATCCATTTGAAATTATTTTCAATATTGGGTTACTTGAGATTTATTCAAATTATTTTTCTCCAAAAATAAAATATATGGAAAATAGGGTAACATGATTCCCTACAATAGAAAATTGGATAAAAATTAATTTGAAGTCATTTTGGTATTTTTAAAATGATTTTTTTGTGGGTTTTATTGAATCAGTGGCATTGTTTGATTTATTATAATTTTTGTAGATTTTATTTAAAGTTATAAAAATGTTCACATTGTAGAAAATGTTTTTCTGAAAATTTCGATATATTATATGCCTATGAAAAGTTTTATTTTGCTTTTATTTTATTTTATTTTTGTTGTTTTTCTGGAAAATGTTTTATTAAAAAAAAGGGTTCCATTCGCCGACTGGGCCGGCCTAGCACCGAAGCCAGGCCAAGGCCCAGCCAGCCCACCCACGCGCGCAGCCGTCCCCGACCCCGAGCGGAGTCCGCCGCCCGCACGCATCGCCGGCGACGCCGTGTCTGCCCCGGTCTCCTCGCCTGCCCCTCGCGCACGCCAAGCCCTCGCCTCGCCTCCTCTTATAAAGGGCACCGCCCCGGGCCCGTTCCTCTCCGACGCCTCCCGTCGCTCGCGCCGCCGCAGATCTCGCCGCCGCCGCTGCTTCACCACCGCCGCCTGCGCCACCGCTGCTGCCGCCTGCTTGCGCCGCCCCCGCTCGTCGCCCTCGCCCGCCGCCCGCGCCCTCGCCCCGCGCCTCCGACGCTGCCCGCCGCTGCTGTCGCTGCCGCGCCGAGCTCGCCGGAGTCCACCGCCTCGCCGAACCGCCGTCGCCCACCGAGCCGCCGCCGGTCTCGTACGAACCAACATGAACCGGTATAAAACCGCCCGGTCCGGTTTATTGTTTTAGTTCGGTTTTTTTGTTAGGTTTAGATCGGTTTTTATTTAGATTTTTTTTGGACGTTCATTAGTTAGGGTTTGGTAGTGAACGAGTTCGTTCGTTAGCTTTCTGTAGCGGGCGTTCGCTCGGTTGAATTTTTTCTTTTTCTTTTTATTTTAGTCAGGGACCTATCCGTAATTAGTTTCTTTACTGTTTAGCCCCTGATTTTCAAACCTGCGTAACTTTTTACTCGTTAGTCCAAATTCAACGAAACCAACGCCCATGTCTTTGTTATGATCTCATCTATCCAGTAAAACAACTTAAACATGTTTTTGCAAAGTTTAAAATTTGAATTAGATCAGATTTGAATTCAAATTTTGTTTGTTTGTAACTTAGAGTTTCGTAGCTCCGTTTGAGTTGATTCTTTTTTGCAAATTAAAGCTCTTGACCTAAACTTTCTGATAAGGCCAAATTCACATAATTTTGGTACTGTTAGAAATTGTTTTATGTTGCAAGAGTTATTTGCTTGATTTTGATGTTTTCCGAATCGTCTTCTTTGTTCTTTCTGGTCTTTTGAGTGATTGCTTATGTGTGGTTACTATTGCTTGATTACGATAGATTGACCGAAGTGTGACGAGTAGAGCTATCAAGATTTTGAGTGCGAATCACCTTCATCAACATTGCAGGCAAGTTCACACTTTGATCATATCCCTTTCATACCCAGTTTTTATGCATTAGTTTCAACCCTCAAACATTGCATGAGTAGGATTGATAACATGTGGGTATTGGGAAGTAGTTGCTGAGGTAGGAACCTATTGCGCTGTTACTATCAATCCCTTGGGAGTTACTTCTACGTGTTGCTTATATTGCTATGCTATGCTCGTAGACATGGTTTGGGTATGAGTGAAATCCATGACAGATGTGAGATTGTTATTTAATGGTTCAACTTAAGGTGGCAACTTAAATACACATCTAGGTGGATTGCTAGGGGCACCCTGGGGATATACCAGTGGACTTGCCTGGACACCTGGGGATATACCAGTGTTGTCCTAGGAGATCCCGGGGATATACCGTGTGATCATGCTACGGTCCGCCACCCAGGCTCAAAGGGATCATAAGATTATTCATGCTAGAAACTTCCGTGTGCAGCCACAAGCTATTATGGGCTCTAGCATAGTTGATTAAGTCGTGTGAACTCTTATAGTGGTAGACTAGCAGATGTAGGGGTTGTAGGTGGTATGGTCTACCCATCGTAAGGTGCAAACGCTTCTGAAGGACTATGTCTCGGTCATCCGTTTCTCAAACACCATGTAGTGCGAGAAATCCAACGGAGGAGATCGAGTCTTCTGGGGAAAAGTGCGCAAACCTCTTCAGAGTGTACAAACTAATCATGATTAGCCGTGTCCCCGGTTAAGGACATCTTGAGTATCTAGTTCTTGGATTATCCTGTTGATCTCATCACGTTACTTAAATAATTGGTTGGGTTTTAATGATGATGCTTAATTGGGATTGAGAATGCTGTCAACCATTCTCAATGTTTAACAACCACCATGATAGTTAAATAAATTTTATTCCTTTGCAGTAGGGAAAAATTGGCTTTTCGCAAAAACCATATAACCATAGAGCTATTCCACCAGCCATATATGCATGTAGTGATAGTCATATTTCAGCATTGCTCTATGGTGTGAATTTGCCAGTACATTCAATGTACTGACCCTCGTGGCTGCAACTTCTCATGTTGCAGGATATCTTACGACGAGTAAGTGATACGTTAGGGTTACGATTTCTACACTCAACTTTGCTGTTGGTGTTGATGGGAATCCACAACCTTGTTACTTCCGCTATTTGGATTGAGGTAATAATGTTTTACGTTACTTTCTACATGCGATTTACCTCTGTTATAAATCCTCGAGTACTGTGTGTGTCAGCATACCGATTCAGGGATGACACTTAAGCACAAAGACTTGATCCATTCGGGTCGGGTCGCTACAAGATGGTATCAGAGCACATGTTGACTGTAGGACGTGACCCTAGAAATTAGCAAGCCCATAGGAAGGATTTTTTTCTAAAAACTTTCCTTTTAAAAAAGACATTTTACCTCTCTTCTCTTCTGAGCTTATTCAAATATTCCCTTTAGTTAGACCATATCCGTTTTCCCCTTTTGACCACTCGAAGATTCGACAAATGAGACCGCTTCAAGAAGTACAATATATTGGACAACTAAGACCATTTGGAATGAAGAGCATTCTACCGTGCATTACAATAATGGAAACTACAACAGATGAAGAATCCAAAGACTAGGAGAATTTGAAGGCTCTGAAGAATTCCCAGATTTTTTTATGACCTAGGAAAGCTACCCTTATGGAATTGTCAGACTATTGAAGTTTTCAATACCCGAGATCAAGGTAAACTGGGGAAAGACCGGAGCATGGAGAGTTAAAAACTCAAAGTTCTGTTAAGGAAAACCCTAAGGCAGGAGATATCAACTATGGAGAGATAGCTCGTGGAAATGACAAGAGCAGAAACACGGCTATCCATGATGTTATCGCCCGCTTATGCTATTTATCACCTTGCTGAGTTAAGCATGCATATGCATGGAAGGATTGGATGGTAGAAGGCTGATGGAGCACCTATCAGCACGGGATGGAGTTTTAACCTTAGATGGTGCATCACCAGGATTTGGACTATTACATCAAGAGTTTTAAGATGGACCTTCAGGAAGCCGTATTTGGCAAGGAAGTATTTCATGAAGAACTTAGGACCAAGAAGCTGAAGTAGCCGAGCTGGAGGAGCAAAACCTCGAGATACAGGAGATTCGTCAGGAACTGAAAGACAGTAGGACCATGGTTCATACCAAGATGTTGAAACCCAGAAGTTTGGAACGCAACTCCAGAATATTAAAGGACGCCATGAGAGACTTCGCGTCAACAGAGATGATCTGGCAAAAGAATTTGAGAAGGACAAGCACGATGGGAAGAAGCCGTTGGAGGCATGAACAAAACTGGAAGAGTTTGATGACTTTGAAGATTTATTGACCTTTAGAAGACCAAACCCCTGTTCTATACCTGCGTTAGATGCGACGATTGTGAGCTGTCATTTGTTTGATGTTTTTCCGACAGCCACAATAAAATCTGGTTTTTTTAAACCTTTGTTTGTATTGTGTGCATCTCTGTTGATCTCTCTTATCTCACCCCAAAACCCATGGACCTAATAGAGGATGAATGGATATGAGCTTGATTTTCGGGACCGATGAGTCAATTGGAGATAGACCGATGGATTCAGAACATGGAGGATCATATGGAGAACAACCCTATAGTCGGAAAGGATATGGCCCAGCATGTTCTTCAATGCTTTGAAAGAGGTGCTGCTACTTGGTGGAGGATGTACCAAACCATCAATGGATGGCAAGGAGTAACCACTTGGAAAGAATTTAAGTTGACTTTGCTAAAGTCTCAGTTTGTGTCCCAGAAATTGAAGCCTTATGGAAAGGATATGAAGAAAACTTGTGCATGCAAGCTTTGTGGAGAAATAGGACACAACCATAAAGAACACAAGGATGAATGCCCTAATTGTGAAGGAAGTCACCCAGCTGAAGAATGCCCAACTAGGCAGATCAATTGTTTCTTGTGTGGAGGGACTACACACTACCCTGCTCAGTGTCACATTTACCCCATGGTACAAAGAACCATCCAGCAGAAAAAAGATGCAATGAAAGGAGCCCTAATGGGAATTTTAAAAGAACCTGCGATGAAGGAAGAGGTGGAGGACACACCCAAAGAGGAACCAATTAAATCCTACACCAAGTCTTGCTATTCATGTGGAGAAGAAGGACACATATCCCAGAATTGTATGAAGGGGGATCTAGTAGAATTCCCGGCGAAGGAAGTAGAGTATGACCCACAGGAAATAGAAGCCCTGATTGGAATGGCAAAGTCCAGAAAGAGAAGTAGATTGGATTCCAGGAAGGATCTGAGTCATATCACCTGTTATAGGTGCAAGGAGTCAGGGCACTACCTCAGCAATTGCCCAAAAAGGAAGCCAAGGACCCAAGTAGGCTATATAATCACAAGGAAACCTCGAAACTTGTCAGAAGTAATATGTTTCCGTTGTAATGAAGCAGGGCACTTTGCCAGAGATTGTCCGAAGGAGAAGGAGACTTGTGATAAATAGTTGAGTTTGTAACAGAAGAAATATAGTAGTAGTAGTGAGAACATTTTCCTTTATATTGAGGTGTTGAGTTGAGGCATGTAATGGAAAAATAGGAGATTGTAATAATTTGGGAATCAATAAAGTTAGCAGTGTTGGTACTGAGTTGGATTTTATGAGTTACTCTATGAGGAAAGATGTTGACCATTTTCGAGGATATGAGAAATATGGTCTATGAAATATTGGAGCATTTTAAGGGTGGTAGTACCCTGTAAGAACCGTTGACACCTGGAAAAGATAAGGATACTCCACTGAGTGGATTTCGGACAAAATGAATACATGTTTTGTCTCGATATGTTTGATACCCCAAGAGTGTGTGGGATGAAGTTGGAGACCGTTAGTTGTTTGGACCAAATGTGATCAAGGAGTCAGAAGAGAATGTTAAGTTGATACGAGATAGACTGAAGGTAGCTCAGTCCAGGCAGAAGAGTTTTGCAGACTCAAAAATGCAAGGAGGAAGTCTATGAGATTGGAGACAGAGCATGTCTTCACGTGTCCCCTCTGCGAGGAGTTAAATGATTTGGAGTTAAGGGAAAGTTAGCCCCGAGATTTGTAGGACCATATCGAGTTTTGGAGCGTATGGGAGAAGTGGCCAACAAGTTGGAGTCACCCGAAGGACTGTCAGGAGTTCATGATGTGTTTCACGTTTCCTAGTTGAAGAAGTGCCATGCAGGGAAGGCCAATATTCCCCTGTAAGGATGCTTGACCCTGGAAAGGATAATGATGTTCCATGAAGTTGAGTAAGGATTTCATAAGTATAAGTTTTTTATCTCGGTATGTGAGATATTCCACGAGGATGAAGAGATGAATTACTATTGGATATAAAGGAGGTATGATATTGGAAATATGGATCAAGGGAAATTCCATGATGAGTCTGAGTAATCATGTCCTAGTTTGGTGCCAAAAGAAGAAAGGGAGACAAATCAATTGGATGGATTTTAAGTATGCTAGGTGTTGGGGAGCGTAGCAGAAATTCAAAATTTTCTACGCATCACCAAGATCAATCTATGGAGTAATCTAGCAACGAAGGGAAGGAGAGTGCATCTACATACCCTTGTAGATCGCTAAGCGGAAGCGTTCAAGTTAACAGGGTTGATGGAGTCGTACTCGTCGTGATCCAAATCACCGATGATCCTAGTGCCGAACGGACGGCACCTCCGCGTTCAACACACGTACAGCCCGGTGACGTCTCCTACGCCTTGATCCAGCAAGGGGAGAAGGAGAGGTTGGGAAGACTCCATCCATTAGCAGCACGACGGCGTGGTGGTGGTGGAGGAGCGCGGGACACCAGCAGGGCTTCGCTAAGCACTACGAGAGACGAGGAGGGAGAGGGGTAGGGCTGCACCAACAGGGGAAGAATTCGTGTCTCTAGCAGCCCAAAACCTCAAGTATATATAGGGGGAGGGGAGGGGCTGCGCCCCCACCTAGTTTCCACCCCTAGGGGTGGCGGCCAGCCCTAGATCCCATCTAGGGGGGGCGGCCAAGGGGGGAGAGAGGGGGGCGCACCACTAGGTGGGCCTTAGGCCCATCTGAGCCTAGGGTTTGCCCCCTTCCACTCTCCCTTGAGCCTTGGGCCTTGGTGGGGGGCGCACCAGCCCACCTGGGGCTGGTCCCCTCCCACACTTGGCCCATGCAGCCCTCCGGGGCTGGTGGCCCCACTTGGTGGACCACCGGGACCCTCCCGGTGGTCCCGGTACATTATCGATAAACCCGAAACTTTTCCAGCGACCAAAACAAGACTTCCCATATATAAATCTTTACCTCCGGACCATTCCGGAACTCCTCGTGACGTCCGGGATCTCATCCGGGACTCCGAACAACATTCGGTAACCGCGTACATACTTTCCCTATAAACCTAGCGTCATCGAACCTGAAGTGTGTAGACCCTACGGGTTTGGGAAACATGTAGACATGACCGAGACACCTCTCCGGTCAATAAACAACAGCGGGATCTGGATACCCATGTTGGCTCCCACATGCTTCACGATGATCTCATCGGATGAACCACGATGTCAAGGACTTAATCAATCCCGTATACAATTCCCTTTGTCTAGCGGTACGATACTTGCCCGAGATTCGATCATCGGTATCCCGATACCTTGTTCAATCTTGTTACTGGCAAGTCTCTTTACTCGTTCCGTAACACATCATCCCGTAATCAACTCCTTGATCACATTGTGCACATTATGATGATGTCCTACCGAGTGGGCCCAGAGATACCTCTCCGTTTACACGGAGTGACAAATCCCAGTCTCGATTCGTGCCAACCCAACAGACACTTTCGGAGATACCTGTAGTGTACCTTTATAGCCACCCAGTTACGTTGTGAGTTTGGCACACCCAAAGCACTCCTACGGTATCCGGGAGTTGCACAATCTCATGGTCTAAGGAAATGATACTTGACATTAGAAAAGCTTTAGCATACGAACTACATGATCTTGTGCTAGGCTTAGGATTGGGTCTTGTCCATCACATCATTCTCCTAATGATGTGATCCCGTTATCAACGACATCCAATGGCCATGGTCAGGAAACAGTAACCATCTATTGATCAACGAGCTAGTCAACTAGAGGCTTACTAGGGACATGGTGTTGTCTATGTATCCACACATGTATCTGAGTTTCCTATCAATACAATTCTAGCATGGATAATAAACGATTATCATGAACAGGGAAATATAATAATAACCAATTTATTATTGCCTCTAGGGCATATTTCCAACACTAGGAAGCTGGAAGTTGGATGTTGGATTAGAGATCCGTTGCCCCGATGATGAGTTCAAGGTTTGCAAGTGATGAGATGGGCCATAACCCACAGGCCCCAGGACCTGCCAAGAAGCAAGCACACTCTTGCTGAAGGAAAAACCTTGTAAGAAGTTACGATTTTATCGATAGACGAATTTATAGGAGTTTACGCAAAGCCTGAGAGTTGTGAAGGAACGATAGATGGTTGTTTGGCTTGCAGAATCAATGGATTTATCCGAACCTGGTTAGTTGACAAGAGAAATTCTGCAATGCTTGTGAGGATGACCGAGTGTTAGAATGCGAGATTCGCTAAACCATATACATGGTAATGATTTGGGTGCGGGATGGATTGATCACCATACCGACTTACTCTTATTATTCGCCTTGCTACATGGGATGGTAAATCTGAGTGACTTACCTATAGTAGAGAGACGACGAACAAAACCTTGTTTAAACCTTAGAATGGTATAAGAATTTTTCCCCTTGTACAAGGCAGTTTTTGCCAACCGTAGGTTATACGGAGAGGATCAACCAGACCATTTTCTGCAGGAGAAAAGATAAATTGTTGACCACCATGAGATATCGATAGTTGTTTAGTTTGGGCGCCAGACCTGTCAGCTAAGAAGACCCAATCTCAGAATAACCTTACCAAGAGGAAAGGACAGAAGAATTGCGGTAAAGGTTATGTCGTTACCGGAAGAGCCCAGAGAAAGGAATTATACTGAAGATTTGAGAAGACTGGCACTGTCGAGAATAAGGATGGAGTATATGAGTTTTGATGGAACCGTGACGAGGTTTCTAAGGGTGGTAGCACCCCAGACCCCCTGAGATGATCGATGGATTTTGAGAAGAACCCGACCCTAATCTATTTCTTTCTAGCCTCTCCGAATCTCGAGGACGAGATTCATTTTAAGGGTGGTAGGTTTGTAACATCCCAAAATTCTAAATTTTGGAATGTTATAATAAATAGATAGATTTGACTGATTGTTTGATAGTTGTGTGATTGATTGAGTGAAATTCGAAACTTTTTGAAAGTTAAATGAGAGGGAATAAAAGGACTTTCCCAAACTTTCATTTTTGCATTTTAATATCTCCGTGAATTCAAATTCTTTTTACCACAAAACCCTGGAGAGAAGATGACATGACTTCTTCCATTTATATAAATGACAAGGGGTGTTGAAAATATTTGAATTCCATTTGAGAATATTTCCAATTCTGAAACTTTATGCAACTCAATGATTTTCACGAGAGAAGATAAAATGACTTCTTCAAATTATATGAAATATGAGTTGGGAGTTTCAAAGAAACTCAAATTTAAAATCCATTTGAAATTATTTTCAATATTGGGTTACTTGACTTTTATTCAAATTATTTTTCTCCAAAAATAAAATATATGGAAAATAGGGTAACATGATTCCCTACAATAGAAAATTGGATAAAAATTAATTTGAAGTCATTTTGGTATTTTTAAAATGATTTTTTGTGGGTTTTATTGAATGAGTGGCATTGTTTGATTTATTATAATTTTTGTAGATTTTATTTAAAGTTATAAAAATGTTCACGTTGTAGAAAATCTTTTTCTGAAAATTTTGATATATTATATGCCTATGAAAAGTTTTATTTTGCTTTTATTTTATTTTATTTTTGTTGTTTTTGTGGAAAATGTTTTAATAAAAAAAGGGTTCCCTTCGCCGACTGGGCCGGCCTAGCACCGAAGCCAGGCGAAGGCCCAGCCAGCCCACCCACGCGCGCAGCCGTCCCCGACCCCGAGCGGAGTCCGCCGCCCGCACGCATCGCCGGCGACGCCGTGTCCGCCCCGGTCTCCTCGCCTGCCCCTCGCGCACGCCAAGCCCTCGCCTCGCCTCCTCTTATAAAGGGCACCGCCCCGGGCCCGTTCCTCTCTGACGCCGCCCGCCGCTCGCGCCGCCGCAGATCTCGCCGCCGCCGCTGCTTCACCGTCGCCGCCTACGCCACCGCTGCTGCTGCCTGCTTGCGCCGCCCTCGCTCGTCGCCCTCGCCCGCCGCCCGCGCCCTCGCCCCGCGCCTCCGACGCCGCCCGCCGCTGCTGTCGTTGCCGCGCCGAGCTCGCCGGAGTCCACCGCCTCGCCGAACCGCCGTCGCCCACCGAGCCGCCGCCGGTCTCGTATGAACCGACGTGAACCGGTATAAAACCGCCCGGTCCGGTTTATTGTTTTAGTTCGATTTTTTTTGTTAGGTTTAGATTGGTTTTTATTTAGATTTTTTTGGACGTTCATTAGTTAGGGTTCGGTAGTGAACGAGTTCGTTCGTTAGCTTTCTGTAGCAGGCGTTCGCTCGGTAGAATTTTTTCTTTTTCTTTTTATTTTAGTCAGGGACCTATCCGTAATTAGTTTCTTTACCGTTTAGCCCCTGATTTTCAAACATGCGTAACTTTTTACTCGTTAGTCAAAATTCAACGAAACCAACACCCACGTCTTCGTTATCATCTCATCTATCCAGTAAAACAACTTAAACATGTTTTTGAAAAGTTTAAAATTTGAATTAGATCTGATTTGAATTCAAATTTTGTTTGATTGTAACTTGAGTTTCGTAGCTCCGTTTGAGTTGATTCTTTTTGCAAATTAAAGCTCTTGACCTAAACTTTCTGATAAGGCCAAATTCACATAATTTTGGTAATATTAGAAATTTTTTTATGTTGCAAGAGTTATTTTCTTGATTTTGATGTTTTCCGAATCGTCTTTTTTGTTCTTTCTAGTCTTTTGAGTGATTGCTTATGTGTGGTTACTATTGCTTGATTACGATAGATTGACCGGAGTGTGACGAGTAGAGCTATCAAGATTTTGAGTGCGAATCACCTTCATCAACGTTGCAGGCAAGTTCACACTTTGATCATATCCCTTTCGTACCCAGTTTTTATGCATTAGTTTCAACCCTCAAACATTGCATGAGTGGGATTGATAACATGTGGGTATTGGGAACTAGTTGCTGAGGTAGGAACCTATTGCCCTATTACTATCAAACCCTTGGGAGTTACTTCTACGCGTTGCTTATATTGCTATGCTATGCTCGTAGACATGGTTTGGGTATGAGTGAAATCCATGACAGATGTGAGATTGTTATTTAATGGTTCAACTTAAGGTGGCAACTTAAATACACATCTGGGTGGATTGCTAGGGGCACCCTGGGGATATACCAGTGGACTTGCCCGGACACCTGGGGATATACCAGTGTTGTCCTAGGAGATCTCGGGGATATACCATGTGATCATCCTACGGTCCGCCACCCAGGCTCAAAGGGATCATAAGATTATTCATGCTAGAAACTTCCGTGTGCAGCCACAAGCTATTATGGGCTCTAGCATAGTTGATTAAGTCGTGTGAACTCTTATAGTGGTAGACTAGAAGATGTAGGGGTTGTAGGTGGTATGGTCTACCCATCGTAAGGTGCAAACGCTTCTGAAGGACTATGTCTCGGTCATCCGTTTCTCAAACACCATGTAGTGCGAGAAATCCAACGGAGGAGATCGAGTCTTTGGGGAAAAGTGTGCAAACCTCTAAAGAGTGTACAAACTAATCATGATTAGCCGTGTCCCCGGTTATGGACATCTTGAGTATCTAGTTCTTGGATTATCCTGTTGATCTCATCACGTTAATTAAATAATTGGTTGGGTTTTAATGATGATGCTTAATTGGGATTGAGAATGCTGTCAACCATTCTCAATGTTTAACAACCACCATGATAGTTAAATAAATTTTATTCCTTTGCAGTAGGGAAAAATTGGCTTTTCGCAAAAACCATATAACCATAGAGCTTTTCCACCAGCCATATATGCATGTAGTGCTAGTCATATTTCAGCATTGCTCTATGGTGTGAATTTGTCAGTACATTCAATGTACTGACCATCGTGGCTGGAACGTCTCATGTTGCAGGATATCTTACGACGAGTAAGTGATACATTAGGGTTACGATTTCTACACTCAATTTTGCCGTTGGTGTTGATGGGAATCCACAACCTTGTTACTTCCGCTATTTGGATTGAGGTGATAATGTTTTACGTTACTTTCTACATGTGATTAACCTCTGTTATAAATCCTCGAGTACTGTGTGTGTCAGCATACCGATCCAGGGATGACACTTAAGCACAGAGACTTGATCCATTCGGGTCAGGTCGCTACAGTCGGTATCATCATACCAGGTTCAATCTTGTCACCGGCAAGTCTCTTTACTCGTTCTGTAATGCATCATCCTGCAACTAACTCATTAGTTACTTTGCTTGCAAGGGTTATAGTGATGAGCATTACTGAGAGGGCCTAGAGATACCTCTTCGATACACGGAGTGAAAAATCCTAATCTCGATCTATGCCGACTCAACAAACACCATCGGAGACACCTGTAGAGCATCTTTATAATCACCCAGTTACGCTGTGACATTTGATAGCACACAAGGTGTTCCTCTGGTATTCAGGAGTTGCATAATCTCATAGTTAGAGGAACATGTGTAAGTCATGATGAAAGCAATAGCAATAAATCTAAACGATCATTTATCTAAGCTAAGGATGGGTCTTGTCCATCACATCATTCTCTAATGATGTGATCCCGTTCATAAAATGATAACACATATCTATGGTCAGGAAACATAACCATCTTTGATTAACGAGCTAGTCAAGTAGAGGCATACTAGGGACACTTTGTTTTGTCTATGTATTCACACATGTACTAAGTTTCCGATTAATACAATTCTAGCATGAATAATAAATATTTATCATGATATAAGGAAATATAAATAACAACTTTATTATTGCGTCTAGGGCATATTTCCTCCAGTCTCCCACTTGCACTAGAGTCAATAATATAGTTCACATCGCCATGTGATTTAATACCAGTAGTTCACATCTTTATGTGATTAGTTCACATCGCCATGTGACTAATACCCAAAGGGTTTTACTAGAGTCAATAATCTAGTTCACATTGCTATGTGATTAACACCCAAAGAGTACTAAGGTGTGATCATGTCTTGCTTGCGAGAGAAGCTTAGTCAATGGGTCTGTCACATTCAGAGCCGTATGTATTTTGCAAATTTTCTATGTCTACAATTCTTTGCATGGAGCTACTCTAGCTAATTTCTCCCACTTTCAGTATGTATCCATATTGAGACTCAGAGTCATCCGGATCGGTGTAAAAGCTTGCATCGATGCAACTTTTTACGACGAACTCTTTATCATCTCCATAACCGAGAAATATCTCCTTAGTCTTCTAAGGACAATTTTGACCGATGTTCAGTGATCCACTCTTGGATCAATATTGTACCCCCTTGCCAAACTCATGGCAAGTTACACAATAGGTTTGGTATAAAACATAGCATACTTTATAGAACCTATGGATGAGGCATAGGGAATGACGTTCATTCTCTTTCTATTTTCTGTCGTGGTTGTGTTTTGAGTCTTACTCAACTTTACACCTTGCAATACAGGTAAGAACTCCTTCTTTGTTTGTTCCATTTTGAACTACTTAAAAATCTTGTCAAGGTATGTACTCATTGAAAAATCTTATCAAGCGTCTTGATCTATCTCTATAGATCTTGATGCCCAATATGTAAGCAGCTTCACCGAGGTCTTTCTTTGAAAAAGTCCTTTCAAACATTCCATTATGCTTTCCAGAAAATTCTACATCATTTCCGATCAACAATATGTCATTCACATATACTTATCAGAAAAGTTGTAGTGCTCCCACTAACTTTCTTGTAAATACAGGCTTCGCCGCAAGTCTGTATAAAACTATATGCTTTGATCAACTCAGATTTCATGGCCTCAAGCCATCTGTCAGAATCTGGGCTCATCATCGCTTCCTCATAGTTCATAGGTTCATCATGTTCTAGCAACATGACTTCCAGAATAGGATTACTGTACCACTCTAGTGCGGATCGTACTCTGGTTGACCTACGAGGTTCGGTAGTAACTTGATCTGAAGTTTCATGATCATCATCATTAACTTCCTCACTAATTGGTGTAGGCATCACTGGAACTGATTTCAGTGATGAGCTACTTTCCAATTTGAGAGAAGGTACAATTACCTCATCAAGTTCTATTTTCCTCCCACTCACTTCTTTCGAGAGAAACTCCTTCTCTAGAAAGGATCCACTCATAGCAACAAAGATCTTGCCTTTGGATCGGTGATAGAAGGTGTACCCAACAGTTTCTTTTGGGTATCCTATGAAGACACACTTCTCCGATTTGGGTTTGAGCTTATCAGGCTGAAACTTTTTCACGGATTTTTAGACGCTGCCCTATTTAACATGAATGCAGCTGTCTCTAATGCATAACCCCAAAACTATAGTGGTAAATCGGTAAGAGAAATCATAGATTGCACCATATCTAATAAAGTACGGTTACGACGTTCGGACACACCAATACGCTATGGTGTTCCAGGTGACGTGAGTTGCGAAACTATTCCACATTGTTTCAAATGAAGGCCAAACTCGTAACTCATATATTCACCTCAACAATCAGACCGTAGAAACTTTATTTTCTTGTTATGATGATTTTCCACTTCACTCTGATATTCTTTGAACTTTTCAAGTGTTTCAGACATATGTTTCATTAAGTAGATATACCCATATCTGCTCAAATCATCTGTGAAGGTCAGAAAATAACAATACCCTCCGCGAGCCTCAACACTCATCGGACCGCATACATCAGTATGTATTATTTCCAATAAGTCTATTGCTCGCTCCATTATTCCGGAGAACGGAGTCTTAGTCATCTTGCCCATGAGGCATGGTTCGCAAGCATCAAGTGATTCCAAAAGCCCATCAGCATGGAGTTTCTTCATGTGCTTTACACCAATATGACCTAAACGGCAGTGCCACAAATAAGTTGCACTATCATTATTAACCTTGCATCTTTTGGCTTCAGTATTATGAATATGTGTATCACTACAATCGACATTCAATAAACCATTCACCTTGGGTGTATGACCATAGAAGGTTTTCTTCATGTAAACAGAATAACAATTATTCTTTGACTTAAATGAATAACCTTATTGAAATAAACATGATCCAATCATATTATGCTCAATGCAAACACCAAATAATATTTATTTTAGGTTCAACACTAATCCCGAAGGTAAAGGAAGTGTGTGATGGTGATCTTATCAACCTTGGAATCACTTCCAACACACATCGTCACCTTGCCCTCAACTAGTCTTTGTTCATTTTATAACTCCTGTTTCAAGTTACTAATCGTAGCAACTGAACCAGTATCAAATACCAGGGGTTACTATGAATACTAGTAAAGTACACATCAATAACATGTATATCATATATACTTTTGTTCACTTTGCCATCCTTCACTGGTGTGCGTCAGTCCTAAACAAACAGTTTTTAACCCCTTTCCGTGACGGCATTTGGAACCGTCGCCAAGTGTGTGTGATAGCATGTCCTTCGCACACGACCTAGAAATCATCGGGGATAGGACCTCCTGGGACCCAGGCTGGGGTCGTGTGCGATCGGGCGAGGCATCGAAACCCAATCATTTCCCTAGGTATGTACATCCCACACGGTAATAAAAAAAAACATTTCCGTATGTATGTACATCCCACACGGTGAATCCCAGAAAAACATTTCCGTTCGTATGTATATCACACACAGTCCAAGGAATACGTCTCCGTTCTTATGTACATCCCACACAGTCAATCCAGGGAACACATTTCCGTTCGGACGTACATCCCACACAGTTTTATGTGCATGCTCGTGTGTGAAAGGCGTAACTATCACACATGGTTTGCCATGGTTAACTATTTGTTTTTATCAACTATATCACACACGATTTGATGAAGAAAACTGTGTGGCATTGGGCTATCCATCGCAAGCGCTTTTTCTGCCAGAACCATTTGCAAAGGTCCATGACACATTTAGCAGGTTTATTAGTTTGCAATTAATAATTCCAGTATTACGCAAATTCACATTTCATATCGAACAGCTGTTTGCCAATTTCATATCAGGCACATAAAATATATTATAACATCACAGTACGGTAGCTACATGAAAACAACACAGTACAACATATATCTAGTTCAACTTCATAAGAACAATATATTCATTTCCCTAATCGAGATCATCCAGGCTCGTCTTATCCACCTCTGCTTTTAGTTCAGTAAGAACCCGTTTTGCATGGGCCAACTGGAAAAGTGCCTCCTCCTTCGCCAACACCATCTTAGCAAAGTCTGATTTTAAAAAAATGAGCTCATTCTCCACCTTCAACTTTTTATCCCGCATCTTGAAATATGCTTCAGCGTTGACAACACTTTCTCTAAGCCTATGTGTGTTCTCTTCCTCATACATGCTCCAAAGCTTCACTAGGCACATCTTCAAAGACTCTGGCCACTCTTGATCAACCCACTCCAAGTAAGAACACTTCCGTTCATCCTATAATATTTAAAACTAGACTAGTAACAAGTGTGGGGGAAATGGGTTTCTAGCAATATAGAAAATCACCAATCCATATTTTGAAAAACTGAAGAAACATGTTAATTATGACATATCTTCTCAAAAAGATCAATGTGCAAATGAAATAATTGGTTCTAAGACAACAACCAAATTCTAGAACATCAGAAGCTATAATTAACTACAACGACGCTACAAGTTCTTACTCATGTACAGTAAATAACAAATTGAACATTTTATGAGGAAGGTAAATATAACTGCAACAGCATAGCGACAGTGTTTGGATGACAACAAATTCATATTAACAGGGGTGTACATGCACAAATTTAGTAACATAGAACTAATAGCACTAAGGCCGTCCACTATGTATGCCAAACTGGGGTAAAGACAACTGTTGCTACATCTCGCACCGGTGCCCTGCACTGGCGAGCCAATGTAGCGGGAAAAATCAGGGACCCGGACTCCGGAGCACGTAGTTGCTTCGATGCCCAGTTCCTTCGTGCCATAAAGATTTAGTATTTTACTGCTTGGCTGCTCGGATGTGAGGACCAAAGTTGGTTGCATAAATTGCTGAAGCGGTGCCAAATAATTTTCTAATGGCACCGCTGATGACATGGCAACAATTTAAGATACTATGTACAAACTGTGACACTGTCTTAGGATGCGTTTGGTTGAAGGTGTGGTATGAATGGGTTGGGACCGTGACAGTGTCTAAATCACATCTAACAAATGATTTGTAACAACGAAAGAGGGTTTAACCTTCTTTACACATGCAAGAAACTTCCTCCCACTATCCACAGAATCAAATACAACTAGCTTCACGCATGGAGATTGATGGTGACAACGAGCAGATAGATCTTCAGCCACCCTGCTCCATTCGTTGCCACTGATGGTCTTAGGGACCTACAAGAGGAAGCGGCTATAGCTTAGCAAGGAAGGAAGGAAGGAGGAAACAGGGGAAATGTGACTTGTGGTCGGGGAGAAAAGGGGGTGGGGAAGGGGGGAAGGGGGCGGGGTAGATATTTTGGCGGTAGGCCAAAATTTTGGAAATGTGGAGGGAAACTTTGCGCGCGGTGTCGCCGGACCATTCACTTTGAACGATTGTGTGCATCGCAAACGATTCTTCTGCTTTACGCGCATGGGATGAGTTTGATAATTCAAATTTTGGTGGAAATTTCCCCGGGTACATCATTGCATAATTTAACATCGCTGGCTAATTTGGGCACACAAAAGAGCGTACAGCAGACATACCACACTTACTGAATCAAGCAATTTTAGTAATTAAACAGAGCCAGTTGACCTAAACATTGCTAAACAAAAGACCAACATTAAAAACAAAGCCCAAGTACGCATAATTTTAACAAATCCGCCGCCGCGTCGGCCTATGCATCGCCGGTGTGAGATGAGACGTCAATGACTTGTCCTGGTGACATGCCACCATTGGCGGACTCCGCGTCCCCCTGCTGAAGTCGACCGCATCCTCGTCCTCGTCCACGGCGCCGCCCTCAAGGTTGTAGTACTCGTAGTAGTGGCTTCACGAAGTGTTTCCACAGCGTCATCTTTGCAAGAAGGGGGTGCGGGAATGGGGGACGAGATTCGTGGATTCGGGGGTTGCCGGTACTGGAGCAGACGAGCCAACAAAGCTTAAGGAGGGAGACTCAAATAGACCCAGATATTTTCATTGCAATCGGTTCTTCGAAAACAACTATGTGTGATGTTATAGATATTTTTTATTAGCTATGAGAGATGAATTTGGAGTACAGTGGCAACGGATGGTGTTTTAAATGTACGAGAAATTTTGTAGTACTAATACAACTATCATGTCAAATTTTGGAAAATTTTAGGGGTCATTTGACCTTTTAAGACATTTAAGTGATTTTCTAGCCATTTAATGACCGTAATTGAAATTTGAACTACATGTACATGCAACAGCTAAGCATAATGGTTTGAAAATTCATATTTTGTGTACTTGTATGAGATTTAATTCCATGTGCAGTAAATTGGAAGAATTTTCAAACATATTGGTCTCAAGGCTATGACATAATTAAGCATGGAGTGACATGTCATTTTAATTCCAAAAAATAAAAAAAATCAGAAACGCATGAAACCTTGGTTGATGTAATGTCATGCCACAAAGATGATGTGGTAAAAAAATTGGCATGTTTAACGAAAGTTTGGACACACACCCCTCACAAACCGGAGCAACTCACTAGAAGGCTCATGGTTCCGAGAGGGAACAATGCAATTTTGATGACGAACGAGAGATAGCTTCCTCTTATGGCCTTCAATTTTTTTTCTACATCTAACATGCACTACTACAACTGTAATGTAAAATTTTTGAAAATTCTAGGAGTCATTTGACCTTTTAAAAAATTTAAGTGATTTTCTAGCCATTTAATGACCTTAATTCAAATTTGAACTACATCTACATGCAACGCCTAACCAAAACAGTTTGAAAAATCATATCTGTGTACATGTGTGCAAGTTAATTCCATGTGCAGTAAATTAGAAGGAATTTTCAAACATATTGGTCTCACGACATGGACACATGCATACATATGCATGGAGTGACATGACATTTTAATTCCAAAAAATTAAAAAAATAATTAGAAAAACATGAAACGTTGGTTGATTTAATGTCATGCCACCAAGATGATGTGGTAAAAAAATTGGCCTGTTTGACAAAAGTTTAGACACACACCCCTCACAAACTGAAGCAACTCACTAGAAGGTTCGTGGTTCTGAGAGGGAACAATGCATGTTTGATGACGAATGGGAGATAGCTTCCTCTTACGGCCTTCAATTTTTTTCTACGTCTAACGTGCACTAATACAATTGTCATGTGAAATTTTTGAAAATTTCACGGATCATTTGACCTTTTAAAGACATTTAAGTGATTTTCTAACCATTTAATGACCGTAATTCAAATTTGAACTACATCTACATGCAACGCCTAACCATAACGGTTTCAAAAACCATATTTTTGTGTACTTGTGTGCGAGTTAATTCCATGTGCAGTAAATTACAAGGAATTTTCAAACATATTGGTCTCAAGGCATGGGCACACATGCGTGGAGTGACATGGCATTTTAATTCCAAAAAATTAAAAAATTATCAGAAAAACATGAAACTTGCTTGATTTAATGTCATGCCACATAGATGATGTAGCAAAAAAATTGGCCTGTTTGACAAAAGTTTGGACACACACCCCTCACAAACCGAAGCAACTCACTAGAAGGCTCGTGATTTCGAGAGGGAACAATGCATGTTTGATGACGAATAGGAGATAGCTTCCTCTTACTGCCTTTAAATTTTTTTATACGTTTAACGTGCACTAATACAACTGTCTTATGAAAATTTAGAAAATTTCAGAGGTCATTTGACCTTTTAAAAACATTTAAGTGATTTTCTAGCCATTTAATTCAAATTTGAACTACATCTACATGCAACGCCTAACCATAACGGTTTGACAAATCATATTTGTGTACTTATGTGCGAGTTAATTCCATATGCAGTAAATTAGAAGCAATTTTCAAACATATTTGTCTGACGATATGGACACATGCATATGTATGCATGGAGTTACATGGCATTTTAATTCCAAAAAAATTAAAAAATATCAGAAACACATGAAACCTTGGTTGATATAATGTCATGCCACCAAGATGATATGGTAAAAAATGGCATGTTTGACGAAAGTTTGGACGCACACCCCTCACAAACCGGAGCAACTCACTAGAAGGCTCATGGTTGCGAGAGGTAAGAATGCATGTTTGATGACAAACGGGAGATAGCTTCCTCTTACGGTCTTCAATTTTTTTTCTACGTCTAACATGCACTACTACAACTGTAATGTGAAATTTTTGAAAATTCTAGGGGTCATTTGACCTTTTAAAAAAATTAAGTGATTTTTTAGCCATTTAATGATCGTAATTCAAATTTGAACTACATCTACATGCAATGCCTAACCAAAAAGGTTTGAAAAATCATATCTATGTACTTGTGTGCAAGTTAATTCCATGTGCTGTAAATTAGAAGGTATATTCAAACATATTGGTCTCACGACATGGACACATGCATACATATGCATGGAGTGAGATGGAATTTTAATTCCAAAAAATTAAAAAAATTATCAAAAAACAGGAAACCTTGGTTGATTTAATGTCATGCCACCAAGTGATGTGGTAAAAAAATTGGCCTGTTTGACGAAATTTTGGACACACACCCCTCATAAACAGGAGCAACTCACTAGAAGGTTCATATTTCCGAGAGCGAACAATGCATGTTTGATGACGAATGGGAGATAGCTTCCTCGGCCTTCAATTTTGTTTCTACATCTAACTTGCACTAGTACAACTGTCATGTGAAACTTTTGAAAATTTCAGGGGTCATTTGACCTTTTGAAGACATTTAAGTGATTTTCTAACCATTTAATGACCGTAATTCAAATTTGAACTACATCTACATGCAACGCCTAACCATAACGGTTTGAAAAATCATATTTTTGTGTACTTGTGTGCGAGTTAATTTCATGTGCAGTAAATTAGAAGGAATTTTCAAACATATTGGTCTCAAGGCATGGGCACACATGCATGGAGTAGCATGGAATTTTAATTCCAAAAAAGTAAAAAAATGATCAGAAAAACATGAAACCTTGCTTCATTTAATGTCATGCCACCAAGATGATGTGGTAAAAAATTGGCCTGTTTGATGAAAGTTTGGACACACACCCCTCACAAACCCGAGCAACTCACTAGAAGGTTCGTGGTTCCAAAAGGGAACAATGCATGTTTGATGACGATAGGGAGATAGCTTCCTCTTACGGCCTTCAATTTTTTTCTACGTTTAACGTGCACTAATACAAGTGTCATGTGAAAATTTAGAAAATTTCAGAGGTCATTTGACCTTTTAAAGAAATTTAAGTGAGTTTTTAACCATTTAATGACCGTAATTCAAATTTGAACTACATCTACATGCAATGCCTAACCATAACAGTTTGAAAAATCATATTTTTGTGTACTTATGTGCGAGTTAAAAAATCATCAGACGATGTAAATATCTGGTGTTCAAAAAAGAAAATGTAAAGATCTGGAATGACAACCGGCGCCCACACGATTGGCAGTCTATCTCACGGCTCAATGTTTGATAGGTGAATGGCAGGGGTCATTAATTAGACACAGTTCTGCATTGGAAACCGTCAGCTATTATGTTCACACACGGATTTTGGCTATTATGTTCATACACGGATTTTGCTACGGGAATCGTGTGTAATTCAAACTACAATACTCACAAATTCCGGCGACCGGCGTTTGTACTGTCCCCGTCGATCTATATTCCAACCGTCAATAAATACTACCTTGCTCACATCGTCCCGCCTGCATTCTCATCTACATCCTCCCCTCGCTCGCCCTCTCTCTCTCTCTCAAATCTCTGCCATGGCGTCGCCGGTCTACCCACGCACCGACGAGGAGTCGCCGCCCCCCGAGGACGCTCACTCGATTAGCAGCGACGAGGACCCCTACGCGCTGCCTGACGATGTTGCGTCAGACCCCCCAACTTTGGATTGGTTTTGGAGCTAGTACAATCTTTGTCTTTGGAATTCGCTGCCGCCGGCTAAGAAAGCCAGGCAAGTGGCGTTCAAGAAGGAGATGGCGGAGGAGGAAGCCAGGTACCAGGCGGCCTGTGAAGCCTGTGATGCTGCCTGGAAAAAGGAGGCGACGGAGCTTTGGGGTCGGGCGCTTCGTCGTGCCGAGGAGGTGTACGAAGACGGGTACTTCATGACGAAGGTCATCGCCTCGTCGCTGCGTGGAGGTGGGCCGATAAGCTCCAGCGTGCCACCGATGAGGAGCTCCGGTGGGCGCCCAACAAAATGGCAAGATCGGTCGCGCGCGTCCGCCAGCAAGAGGCAGATCGGTACGTCAAGCGCTGCAAGGCGGAGGAGGCGGAGTGCTGCCTCCGCACTGGGAAGACACCGCGCACCAAGGAGTTGCTGGCGAGGGGCTGCCGAAATATTGGTCCCAGGAGGGATTATTAGTTTTAGTATTGTTTGTTTTCAATTTTATGCATTGTACCTAGTAGTTAAGTATCATCACGTATATGTGATGATATTATATATATATACTCTGTGATGAACTAATGAACATTTAATATATATATATATATTATGAATTCCATTTTATATCTATTTTTGTATATTAATTTGAATCTAGTTGTTATCATCCATATATACAGAATGGACAACCATACATACACACATTGAAAGAGAACATATAATAATGGAAAACAAAGTACACACATTGAAACAGAGCAATACTATGATTGCTGTGAATACATAGCTATCCACGTTGAAATGACTTTTCAAAATAAAAAGCGTCCATGAGACCATGACCAGCAGCCCTTGCCTACGGTAGCTCTTGGCTCTGCCTGAACTCGTGCAGGCGTTCGTCCAACCGGTTGATATGCTCACGGTACATCTGGAGCGCGATCTCGAGCTCCAAGTTGGCTATTTCATCAGAGATCACCAGCTCGACGATGCGACGGCCATGTTCCTCTACTGCGCCCAGGTGGACACCTGGGCCAAGGAGGCGGTCGAGCCTATGGACCAGCGTGTTCACATTCAGCAGCCCGCGGACAAGGCGACCAGCGGCACCCATGCGAATGGCACGACGGGCGTCCGGTGCAAGTATGGCATGGCCGACCTCTGGTGCAAGTACAGCGCTGAGGGCCTCTGTCCACTCCCGGCGAAGAATGGGGGTACTGACCGGACATTGAAGGAAATATGCCCTAGAGGCAATAATAAAGTTATTATTTATTTCCTTATATCATGATAAATGTTTATTATTCATGCTAGAATTGTATTAACCGGAAACATAATACATGTGTGAATACATAGACAAACAGAGTGTCACTAGTATGCCTCTACTTGACTATCTCGTTGATCAAAGATAGTTATGTTTCCTAACCATAGACATGAGTTGTCATTTGATTAGTGGGATCACATCATTAGGAGAATGATGTGATTGACTTGACCCATTCCATTAGCATAGCACTTGATCGTTTAGTTTGTTGCTATTGCTTTCTTTATGACTTATACATATTCCTATGACTATGAGATTATGCAACTCCCGTTTACTGGAGGAACACTTTGTGTGCTACCAAACATCACAACGTAACTGGGTGATTATAAAGGTGCTCTACAGGTGTCTCCGAAGGTACTTGTTGGGTTGGTGTATTTCGAGATTAGGATTTGTCACTCCGATTGTCGGAGAGGTATCTCTGGGCCCTCTTGGTAATGCACATCACTTAAGCCTTGCAAGCATTGCAACTAATGAGTTAGTTGCAGGATGATGTATCACGGAACGAGTAAAGAGACTTGCCGGTAACGAGATTGAACTAGGAATTGAGATACTGACGATCGAATCTCGGGCAAGTAACATACCGATGACAAAGGGAACAATGTATGTTGTTATGCGGTCTGACCGATAAAGATCTTCGTAGAATATGTGGGAGACAATATGAGCATCCAGGTTCCGCTATTGGTTATTGACCGGAGACGTGTCTCGGTCATGTCTACATTTTTCTCGAACCCGTAGGGTCCGCACGCTTAAGGTTTCGATGACAGTTATATTATGAGTTTATGAGTTATGATGTACCTAAGGAGTTCAGAGTCCCGGATGAGATCGGAGACATGACGAGGAGTCTTGAAATGGTCGAGATGTAAAGATCGATATATTGGACGACTATATTCGGACATCGGAAAGGTTCCGAGTGATTCGGGTATTTTTCGGAGTACCGGAGAGTTACGGGAATTCGTCGGGGAGTATATGGGCCTTATTGGGCCATACAGGAATAGAGGAGAGAGGCCAAAAGGAAGGAGGCGCGCGCCCCCACTCTGGTCCGAATTGGACAAGGGGTGCAGCCCACTTTTCCTGGTTGCTCTCCCCCTCTTTCCTTCTCTCCTACTCCAACAAGGGAAGGAGGAGTCCTACTCCCGGTGGGAGTAGGACTCCCCCCTTGGCGCGCCCTCCTCCTAGGTCGGCCGCCTCCCTCCCTTGCTCCTTTATATACGGGGGCAGGGGCACCCCATAGACAACAGTTGATCATTGATCTCTTAGCCGTGTGCGGTGCCCCCCTCCACCATAGTCCTCGTAATATTGTAGTGGTGCTTAGGAGAAGCCCTGCGACAGTAGAACATCAAGATCGTCACCACGCCGTCGTGCTAACGGAACTCTTCCCCGACATTCTGCTGGATCGAAGTCCGGGGATCGTCATCGAGCTGAACGTGTGCTAGAACTCGAAGGTGCCGTAATTTCGGTGCTTCATCGGTTGGGCCGTGAAGACGTATGACTACATCAACCGCGTTGTGCTAACGCTTCCGCTTTCGGTCTACGAGGGTACGTGGACAACACTCTCCCCTCCCGTCTCTATGCATCAACATGATCTTGCGTGTGCGTAGGAAATTTTTGAAATTACTACGTTCCCCAACAGTGGCATCCGAGCCTAGGTTTTATGCGTTGATGTTGTGCACGAGTAGAACACAAGTGAGTTGTGGGCGATATAAGTCATACTGCTTACCAGCATGTCACACTTTGGTTCGGCAGTATTGTTGGATGAAGCGGCCCGGACCGACATTACGCGTACGCTTACGCGAGACTGGTTCTACCGACGTGCTTTGCACACAGGTGGCTGGCGGGTGTCAGTTTCTCCAACTTTAGTTGAACCGAGTGTGGCTACGCCCGGTCCTTGCGAAGGTTAAAACAGCACCAACTTGACAAACTATCGTTGTGGTTTTGATGCGTAGGTAAGAACGGTTCTTGCTCAGCCCGTAGCAGCCACATAAAACTTGCAACAACAAAGTAGAGGACGTCTAACTTGTTTTTGCAGGGCATGTTGTGATGTGATATGGTCAAGACATGATGCTAAATTTTATTGTATGAGATGATCATGTTTTGTAACCGAGTTATCGGCAACTGGCAGGAGCCATATGGTTGTCGCTTTATTGTATGCAATGCAATTGCGCTGTAATGTTTTACTTTATCACTAAGCGGTAGCAATAGTCGTGGAAGCATAAGATTGGCGAGACGACAACGATGCTACGATGGTGATCAAGGTGTCACGCCGTTGATGATGGTGATCATGACGGTGCTTCGGAGATGGAGATCACAAGCACAAGATGATGATGGCCATATCATATCACTTATATTGATTGCATGTGATGTTTATCTTTTATGCATCTTATCTTGCTTTGTTTGATGGTAGCATTATAAGATGATCTCTCACTAAATTTCAAGATAAAAGTGTTCTCCCTGAGTATGCACCATTGCCAAAGTTCGTCGTGCCCAGACACCACGTGATGATCGGGTGTGATAAGCACTACGTCCATCTACAACGGGTGCAAGCCAGTTTTGCACACGCAGAATACTTAGGTTAAACTTGACGAGCCTAGCATATGCAGATATGGCCTCGGAACACTGAGACCGAAAGGTCGAGCGTGAATCATATAGTAGATATGATCAACATAATGATGTTCACCATTGAAAGTTATTCCATTTCACGTGATGATCGGTTATGGTTTAGTTGATTTGGATCACGTGATCACTTAGATGATTAGAGGGATGTCTATCTAAGTGGGAGTTCTTAAGTAATATGATTAATTGAACTTTAATTTATCATGAACTTAGTCCTGGTAGTATTAGCATATCTATGTTGTAGATCAATAGCTCGCGATGTTGCTCCCCATTTAATTTTTATATGTTCCTAGAGAAAACTAAGTTGAAAAATGTTAGTAGCAATGATGCGGATTGGATCCGTGATCTGAGGATTATCCTCATTGCTGCACAAAAGAATTATGTCCTTGATGCACCGCTAGGTGACAGACCTATTGCAGGAGCAGATGCAGACATTCTGAACGTTTGGCTAGCTCAATATGATGACTACTTGATATTTTAGTGCACCATGCTTAACGGCTTAGAATCGGGACTTCAAAGGCGTTTTTAACGTCATGGAACATATGAGATATTCCAGGAGTTGAAGTTAATATTTCAAGCAAATACCCGAGTTGAGAGATATGAAGTCTCCAACAAGTTCTATATCTAAAAGATGGAGGAGAATAGCTCAAGCAGTGAGCATGTGTTCAGATTGTATGGGTACTACAATCGCTTGAATCAAGTGGGAGTTAATCTTCCAGATAAAATAGTGATTGACAGAATTCTCTAGTCACCATCACCAAGTTAGTAGAACTTCGTGATGAACTATAGTATTCAAGGGATGATGAAAACGATTCCTGAGCTTTTCATGATGATGAAATCGATGAAGGTAGAAATCAAGAAAGAGCATCAAGTGTTGATGATTAACAAGACCACTAGTTTCAAGAAAAGGGCAAAGGGCAAGAAAGGGAACTTCAAGAAGAACGGCAAGCAAGTTGCCGCTCAAGTGAAGAAGCCCAAGTCTGGTCCTAAGCCTGAGACTAAGTGCTTCTACTGCAAAGGGACTGGTCATTGGAAGCGGAACTGCCCCAAGTATTTGGCGGATAAGAAGGATGGCAAAGTGAACAAAGGTATATTTGATATACAGATTATTGATGTGTATTTTACTAGTGTTTGTAGCAACCCCTCGGTATTTGATACTGGTTCAATTGCTAAGAGTAGTAACTCGAAACGGGAGTTGCAGAATGAACAGAGACTAGTTAAGGGTGAAGTGACGATGTGTGTTGGAAGTGGTTCCAAGATTGATATGATCATCATTGCACACTCCCTATACTTTTGGGATTAGTGTTGAACCTAAATAAGTGTTATTTGGTGTTTGCGTTGAGCATGAATATGATTTGATCATGTTTATTGCAATATGGTTATTCATTTAAGTAAGAGAATAAATTGTTGTTCTGTTTACATGAATAAAACCTTCTATGGTCATACACCCAATGAAAATGGTTTGTTGGATCTCGATCGTGGTGATACACATTTTCATAATATTGAAGCCAAAAGATGCAACGTTAATAATGATAGTGCAATTTATTTGTGGCACTACCATTTAGGTCATATTGGTGTAAAGCACATGAAGAAAATCCATGCTGATGGGCCTTTGGAATCACTTGATTATGAATCAGTTGATGCTTGCGAACCATGCCTCATGGGCAAGATGACTAAGACTCTGTTCTCCGGAACAATGGAGCGAGCAACAGGTTTGTTGGAAATCATACATACTGATGTATGTGGTCCGATGAATATTGAGGCTCGCGTCAGGTATCATTATTTTCTGATCTTCACAGATGATTTGAGCAGATATGAGTATATCTACTTAATGAAACACAAGTCTGAAACATTTGAAAAGTTCAAAGAATTTCAGAGTGAAGTGGAGAATCATCGTAACAAAAATAAAAGTTTCTACGATATGCTCGTAGAAGTAAAATATTTGAGTTACGAGTTTGGTCTTCAATTAAAACAATGTGGAAATCATGCCACCTGGAACACCACAGCATAATGGTGTGTCCGAACGTCATAACCGTACTATTATTGGATATAGTGCAATATATGATGTTTCTTACCGATTAATCACTATAGTTTTGGGGTTATGCATTAGAGACAGCTGCATTCACGTTAAAAAAGGCACCATCTAAATCCGTTGAGGCGACACCGTATGAACTGTGGTTTGGCAAGAAACCAAAGTTGTCGTTTCTTAAAGTTTGAGGTTGCAATGCTTATGTGGAAAAGTTTCAACCTGATAAGCTCAAACCCAAATCAGAGAAGTGCATCTTCATAGGATACCCAAAAGAAAATGTTGGGTACACCTTCTATCACAGATCCAAAGGCAAGTTATTCATTGCTAAGAATAGATCCTTTCTAGAGAAGGAGTTTCTCTCGAAAGAAGTGAGTGGGAGGAAAGTAGAACTTGATGAGGTAACTGTACTTGCTCCCTTATTGGAAAGTAGTTCATCACAGAAATTTGTTCCTGTGACTACTACACCAATTAGTGAGGAAGCTAATGATGATGATCATGTAACTTCAGATCAAGTTACTACCGAACCTCGTAGGTAAACCAGAGTGAGATCCGCACCAGAGTGGTACGGTAATCCTGTGCTGGAGGTCATGTTACTTGACCATGACGAGCCTATGAACTATGAGGAAGCGATGATGAGCCCAGATTCTGCAAAATGGCTTGAGGCCATGAAATCTGAGATGAGATCCATGTATGAGAACAAAGTATGGATTTGATTGACTTGCCCATTGATCGGCGAGCCATTGAGATTAAATGGATCTTCATGAGGAAGACGGACGCTGATAGTAGTGTTACTATCTACAAAGCTAAAATTGTCGCAAAAAGGTTTTCGACAAGTTCAAGGTGTTGACTATGATGAGAGTTTCTCACTCGTATCTATGCTTAAGTGTGTCCGAATCATGTTAGCAATTGCCGCATTTTATGAAATCTGGAAAATGGATAAACAAAACTTCATTCCTTAATGGATTTATTAAAGAAGAGTTGTATATGATGCAACCAGAAAGTTTTGTCAATCCTAAAGGTGCTAACAAAATATGCAAGCTCCAGTGATCCATTTATGGACTGGTGCAAGCATCTCGGAGTTGGAATATACGCTTTGATAAGTTGATCAAAGCATATAGTTTTATACATACTTGCGGTGAAGCCTGTATTTACAAGAAAGTGAGTGGGAGCACTGCAACATTTCTGATAAGTATATGTGAATGACATATTGTTGATCGGAGATAATGTAGAATTATTCTGCAAAGCATGAAGGAATGATTGAAAGGAGTTTTTCAAAGAAAGACCTCGATGAAGCTGCTTACATATTGAGCATCAAGATCTATAGAGATAGATCAAGACACTTGATAAGTTTTTCAATGAGTACATACCTTGACAAGATTTTGAAGTAGTTCAAAATGGAACAGTCAAAGAAGGAGTTCCCACGGCAGAAGATAGAGAGAAAATGAAAGTCATTCCCTATGCCTCAGCCATAGGTTCTATAAAGTATGCCATGCTGTGTACCAGACCTATTGTATACCCTGCCCTGAGTTTGGCAAGGGAGTACAATAGTGATCTAGGAGTAGATCACTAGACAGCGGTCAAAATTATCCTTAGTGGAATAAGGATATGTTTCTCGATTATGGAGGTGACAAAAAGGTTCGTCGTAAAGAGTTACGCCGATGCAAATTTTGACACTGATCCAGATGACTCTAAATCTCAATCTAGATACATATTGAAAGTGGGAGCAATTAGCTAGAGTAGCTCCGTGCAGAGCATTGTTGACATAGGAATTTGCAAAATACTTACGGATCTGAATGTGGCAGACCCGTTGACTAAACATCTCTCACAAGCAAAACATGATCACACCTTAGTACTCTTTGGGTGTTAATCACATAGCAATGTGAACTAGATTATTGACTCTAGTAAACCCTTTGGGTGTTGGTCACATGTAGATGTGAACTATGGGTGTTAATCACATGGTGATGTGAACTATTGGTATTAAATCACATGGCGATGTGAACTAGATTATTGACTCTAGTGCAAGTGGGAGACTGAAGGAAATATGCCCTAGAGGCAATAATAAATTTATTATTTATTTCCTTATATCATGATAAATGTTTATTATTCATACTAGAATTGTATTAACCGGAAACATAATACATGTGTGAATACATAGACAAACAGAGTATCATTAGTATGCCTCTACTTGACTAGCTCGTTGATCAAAGATGGTTATGTTTCCTAACCATAGACATGAGTTGTCATTTGATTAATGGGATCACATCATTAGGAGAATGATGTGATTGACTTGACCCATTCCGTTAGCACAGCACTTGATCGTTTAGTTTGTTGCTATTGCTTTCTTCATGACTTATACATGTTCCTATGACTATGAGATTACGCAACTCCCGTTTACCGGAGGAACACTTTGTGTGCTACCAAATGTCACAACGTAACTGGGTGATTATAAAGGTGCTCTACAGGTGTCTCCGAAGGTACTTGTTGGGTTGGCATATTTCGAGATTAGGATTTGTCACTCCGATTGTCGGAGAGGTATCTCTGGGCCCTCTTGGTAATGCACATCACTTAAGCCTTGCAAGCATTGCAACTAATGAGTTAGTTGCAGGATGATGTATTACGGAACGAGTAAATAGACTTGCCGGTAACGAGATTGAACTAGGTATTGAGATACCAACGATCGAATCTCGGGCAAGTAACATACCGATGACAAAGGGAACAACGTATGTTGTTATGCGGTCTGACCGATAAAGATGTTCGTAGAATATGTGGGAGCAAATATGAGCATCCAGGTTCCGCTATTGGTTATTGACCGGAGACGTGTCTCGGTCACTTCTACATTGTTCTCGAACCCGTACGGTCCGCACGCTTAAGGTTTCGATGACAGTTATATTATGAGTTTATGAGTTTTTATGTACAGAAGGAGTTTAGAGTCCCGGATGAGATCGGGGACATGACGAGGAGTCTCAAAATGGTCGAGACGTAAAGATCGATATATTGGACGACTATATTCGGACATCCGAAAGGTTCCGAGTGATTCGGGTATTTTTCGGAGTACCGGAGAGTTACGGGAATTCATCGGGGAGTATATGGGCCTTATTGGGCCATACGGGAATAGAGGAGAGAGGCCAAAAGAAAGGAGGCGCCCGCCCCCCCTCTGGTCCGAATTGGACAAGGGGTGCAGCCCACTTTTCCTTGTTCCTCTCCCCCTCTTTCCTTCTCTCCTACTCCAACAACGGAAGGAGGAGTCCTACTCCCGATGGGAGTAGGACTCCCCCCTTGGCGCGCCATCCTCCTAGGCCGGCCGCCTCCCTCCCTTGCTCCTTTATATACGGGGGCAGGGGCACCCCATAGACAACAGTTGATCATTGATCTCTTAGCTGTGTGCGGTGCCCCCTCCACCATAGTCCTCGATAATATTGTAGTGGTGCTTAGGCGAAGCCCTGCGACAGTAGAACATCAAGATCGTCACCACGCCGTCGTGCTGACGGAACTCTTCCCGACATTCTGCTGGATCGGAGTCCGGGGATCGTCATCGAGCTGAACGTGTGCTAGAACTCGGAGGTGCCGTAGTTTTGGTGCTTGATCGGTCAGGCCGTGAAGACGTACGACTACATCAACCGCGTTGTGCTAAAGCTTCCGCTTTCGGTCTACGAGGGTACGTGGACAACACTCTCCCCTCTCGTTGCTATGCATCACAATGATCTTGCGTGTGCGTAGGAAATTTTTGAAATTACTACGTTCCCCAACAAACATGTACCCAACTGCGACGCCGTGTCGATAGCAGGCAAGCGCCGATTGATCCGCTCTTGTTGTGCGGCGCGACACGCCTCTCGCTCTGCGGCACTCCAACGGCCTCACCATGCAGCGAGCCGCGGCCTATCAGCGCGGACGCTGATGAAGCTATGTACCTAGGGTAGGGTCATGGACCTGTCCAAACTGACCTACCCAAGAACATCTCCAGAAGAAATCACCTTTCAATCAACTTGGAGGTGTTCCACTCGACGGACTCGAAGATACTCGACCTAGAAGCAATCACTCGACCAATAAGCAACCACTCGACGGTCAGGAGACTTAAGGGCATTCTGCATGCTAACGGTCGGTTATTATGTAGCTTTTATGGTCATCATAGCACTTTATTAGGGGCGTTATCAGTAATGCCCGACATTAATGTATTTAAACCCTTTGTAACTGAGGGCGGGAGGGGTCTGGCGAACTCTATATAAGCCACCCCCCTCCTCGGGGACAAGGGTTCGCACCCCTGTAATCCATACAAGCATAATCTAGTCGACCGCCTCCGGGCTCCGAGACGTAGGGCTATTACTTCCTCTGAGAAGGGCCTGAACTCGTAAACCCTGTGTGCTTACAACTTCTCCATAGCTAAAACCTTGCCTCTCCATACTTACCCCCCTACATTACTGTCAGACTTAGAACCACGACAGTTGGCGCCCACCGTGGGGCAGGTGTTTTAGCGTTTTGTTGGAGGAGTTGTGATCTTTTCCGACCCGGATCATCATGGTTTTCGGTGGAGTTTTGGTGGAGGGCCGTGAGATCCGTCTCGGCGCGCTCACAATCATCGCGGATGACTCCGCTTGGCTCCAAGAGGCTCCGCTCGATGTGGACGCACTCCCTGTCTGCGGGGCGACGCACTTTAGCGCGTGCGTCCGTGGCATTCTCCTGCGGCAACCGTCGACCCCCTACCGGTCGGCTCCTGTGTTGTGGTCCCTCCCTGTTTCCCGTCGGCGCAAGCGCTCCGGTCGGTCGAGACATCAGCGGTGGGTGGGACACGCTGTGGTACGCCAGTCGCCCACCCCTCAAGTCGCGGCGATCGAGCCCGATGAATCCCTCTACGGCCTGTTCGACCTGTCGACTGGCTCCGCAGAGACCGCATCCGAGTGCGACAGCAGCGGTCCGGCGGCGGAGGTTCTGATGGTTGATGGACCGCCCAGTCCTCCTGGTTTTCCCCGCACCGACGGAGGCGCGGGTGGAGGCGACTCGTCGCGTCCCCATGAGGAGTATCTTCCCGAGCCTCTCACGTCGCTGCAGAGAGAAGAACTTCGCCGCCGGAATATGGATGCACTGCATACTCCTATCGTTAGAGAAACCCCCGAGGCTCGCGCCTTGGAAGACGCGCACCTGGCGAACTTGGCCGAGCGCACTCGACTGGAGAACCTCCAGCGAGCACTCGACGAGCGTGCGCGACAACGGGTTCCCGAATCCAGTCGACGTCAGCTCTTCCCGCCCCCGCAGGTATATCGAACTCCGATTCAGAAGTTTGCAGCTGCAGCCCGTATAGCAGAGTCGATTCAGCCTTCCCAGTCGGAGGCTGGCAGAGGCTTGCTGCAGATCAGAGCATTACTCCGAGCAGCAGGAGACCAGAATTCCGCTGTTTCTCAGTCGCGGAACAGGATTCACAGCAGATCCGCTGCCACGGACACAGTCTAGTCGGCTCATAGCCCAAGATCACCCCCGAGGCATGAGGGACGTGGAGACCGGCGTAATTAGTATGGGAACCAAGAGCAGTATGATCACCGAGTCGATCGTGACGGTCAACGTCGAGTGCCCACCCCTCCCCCGAGGAGCGGGTCGTATGTGCCACGCCAGCAGGATGACAGGCGCCCTCATAGTGTTGGGCGAAGGATTCCAGTCGACCCCAGGGGGCCAGGCTTTGATGCGAGATCCATTCTCGTTCAAGGTTTGGTCGACAGGAACAGAGCTCACTGAGAAGGTCACGACAGAGATGCACCGACTAGCAGCAGAGTACATGTTTCGGGGCCAGAGTGCTTTAGTAGAGCCATTAGGGCCGCTATGATTCCTCCCAACTTTAGGTTGGCGACGGGAGTCAGTAAGTTCACTCGCGATTCCAAGCCCGATACTTGGCTTGAGGACTATCGAGTGGCCGTCCAGATTGGCGGCGGCAATGATGAAGTGGCCATGAAGCACCTGCCTCTCATGTTGGAGGGCTCGGCCAGAGCGTGGTTGAACCAGTTAGCACCTAGCAGCATTTACACTTGGGAAGATCTCTCCCGAGTGTTTGTCACCACATTTGAAGGCACATGCAAGCGACTGGCAGGGCTGACGGAACTGCGGTCTTGCGTGCAGAAGCCGAATGAAACTTTGAGGTATTACATCCAGATGTGGATCACGTTACATCACACGGTGGAAAATGTGCCTGACCACCAAGCTGTTTGTGCCTTCAAAGAAGGCGTCAAGTACAGAGAACTGAATCTGAAATTTGGTCGAACCGGAGATATGTCCCTGAACCGGATGATGGAGATTGCCACCAAGTACGCTAATGGTGAAGATGAGGATCGACTCAGGACTGGCAAGCTCAAGTCAGTCGCCCAAGACACTAGAGGAAATTCCAATCGGAAACAGAAGCTGAAAGCCGAGCCAGCTGCTCCCGGGGAAGCCTTGGCTGTAACCCAAGGAAAGTTTAAAGGGAAACCTAAAGGACCTTGGAACCCCAAGAAAGTTAAAGATCAGGACGGAAATGATGTGTTGGATTTGCCATGCCTCGTCCACACCAAGAAAGATGAAGAGGGTAATTTCATTTACCCGAAACAAACCACTCGATAGTGTCGACTCTTGATCAAGCAGTTCCAGGGCAAACAGCCCAAACATAAGGAAAAGGAGTCGGACAAAGTTGAGGACAAGGAAGATAGTGACGACGGATACCCTCAGGTCAATTTCACTCTGATGATTTTTGCTGATGTTGAAAGCAAAAGTCAACTGAAAGTTATCAACCGAGAGGTGAATATGGTCGCCCCGGCGACACCCAGTTATCTGAAGTGGTCTCAGACTGCCATAATATTCGACCGGTCCGATCACCCAACGCACATCGCCACCCCTGGGAGGCAAGCTTTGGTGGTCGACCCAGTTGTTGAAGGCACTCGACTGACCAAAGTCCTGATGGATGGTGGCAGTGGTGTGAACATATTGTATGCTGAGACGTTGAAAGGGATGGGCATTCCGATATCCAGACTCAGTGCCAGCAACATGAGTTTCCATGGAGTCATTCCTGGGAAGAAGGCTGAATCACTTGGCCAGATTGCTCTTGATGTGGTTTTCGGTGATTCCAAAAATTACCGCAAAGAAAAGTTGACATTTGAAGTTGTAGACTTCCAGAGTGCCTACCACGCTATTTTGGGCAGGCCGGCTTATGCACGCTTCATGGCCCGACCATGTTATGTGTATCTCAAATTGAAGATGCCTGGCCCCAAAGGTGTGATCACTATCACGGGCAATCGGAAGAAAGCGGAAGAATGTTTTCAGAAAGGTTCAAAGATCGCTGATGCTCAGATGGCGGTGGTGGAGTTGCAGGAATACCAGAAGACTGCAGACCCGAGTGATTTGTTGCGAGCCAAGAAGCCGCTATAGAGTCAGCTTTTCAGTCGACTGGCGATACGAAGACACCTCACATCCACCCGATCGACCCCAGCGCTGCTCCAACTCATATCTCGACAACACTCGACTCCAAATAGGAAGAAGCGCTCATCCAGTTCCTCCGTGAGAACTGGGACATTTTCGCATGGAAGCCTTCTGACATGCCGGGTGTTCCTAGGGAGCTGGCTGAGCACCTCCTAAGAGTTGACTCAAAAGTAAAACCTGTCAAGGAACATCTTCGACGGTCCGCCGTCCAGAAGAGAAAGGCCATTGGCGAGGAAGTGGCTCGGCTCTTAGTAGCGGAGTTCATCCGAGAAATATACCACTCCGAGTGGCTCGCCAACGTTGTTATGGTCCCCAAGAAGGACAAGTCACTTCGCATGTGCATTGACTTTAAACATACGGGCCTGCCCGAAAGATCATTTTCCTCTCCCCCCGCATCGATCAGATAGTCGACTCGACTGCGGGATGTGAGCGACTATCTTTTTTAGACGCCTATTCCGGGTACCATCAGATCCGTCTGTATGGACCTGACGAGATCAAAACAGCCTTCATCACTCCATTCGGGTGCTTCTGTTATGTTACCATGTCGTTCGGCCTCAAGAATGCTGGAGCCACATTCATGAGAATGATTCAAAAGTGTTTGCTCACTCAAATCAGTCGGAATGTGGAGGCGTACATGGATGATATTGTGGTCAAGTCACGGAAGGGTTCCGACCTGCTGACTGACCTTGCTGAAACCTTTGCCAATCTCAGGAGGTATGATATCAAGCTTAATCCATCAAAGTGCACATTCGGAGTTCCTGGCGGAAAATTACTCGGTTTTCTCGTTTCCGAACGAGGAATCGACGCCAATCCAGAAAAAGTCGGTACTATACTCCAAATGAAAAGTCCTGTGCGAGTGCACGACGTCCAGAAGCTTACTGGTTGCTTGGCCGCCCTAAGTCGATTCATATCTCATCTCGGTGAAAAGGCATTGCCTCTCTACCGATTGATGAAGAAGTCCGACAAGTTCGAGTGGACTCCTGAAGCTGATGCAGCGTTTGTAGAGCTTAAAGCTCTGCTCTCCACCCAGCCGGTGCTTGCTGCCCCAATCAGCAAGGAGCCTTTGCTGCTTTACATTGCAGCCATAGGACAAGTCGTCAGTACGGTGCTTACGGTCGAGCGGGAAGAAGAAGGAAAAACCTTCAAAGTTCAGCGCCCAGTATATTATATTTTTGAAGTCTTGACCCCATCGAAGCAAAGATATCCTCATTATCAGAAGCTTGTATATGGGATTTATATGACCACAAAGAAAGTTGCTCACTACTTCTCTGATCATTCCATTACAGTCGTCAGCGACGCTCCATTGTCAGAGATCCTGCAAAACAGGGATGCAACTGGTCGACTAGCAAAATGGGCGATTGAACTCCTTCCCCTAGATATCAAGTTTAAGGCAAAGAAAGCTATCAAGTCCCAGGCAATCGTGAATTTCGTCGCCGAGTGGATTGAACAGCAACTGCTGACTCAGGTTCACTCGGAGCATTGGACCATGTTCTTTGACGGTTCCAAGATGCTGAATGGTTCCGGCGCCGGAGTGGTGTTGGTCTCCCCCAGAGGAGATAAACTCGGATATGTTCTTCAAATCCACTTTGATTCCTCTAACAACGAGGCAGAATACGAAGCACTTTTATATGGGTTGCGCATGGCCATTTCACTTGGCGTCCGTCGCCTCATGGTCTATGGCGACTCAGATTTGGTGGTTAATCAGGTGATGAAGGAATGGGACGTTAGAAGTCCAGCCATGACTGGTTATTGCAATGCAGTGAGAAAGCTGGAGAAGAAATTCGAGGGGTTAGAGCTTCATCACATACCCCGACTGAAAAATCAAGCAGCTGATGATCTAGCAAAAATAGGTTCCAAAAGAGAAGCCATTCCCAGCAATGTGTTCTTGGAACACATCCACACACCATCAGTTCAGGAGGATCCCTTCAGTGAAGAGGCCCCGCAGCCAAAAAGTGCCACGGATCCGACTGAAGTTGAAGTTCCAGCTGTGGTCGACATGATCATGGAAGTCTTGGTCATCACTGCCGTCTATACAGTACCGTACATCGCGTACATCCTAAGGAAAGAACTCCCAGAAGACGAAGAAGAGGCTCGACAGATCGTCCGTCGATCCAAGGCCTTTACAGTCATAAAGGGACAGTTATATAGAGAAGGCGCGACTGGGGTCAACCAGAAGTGTATTACACCAGAAGAAGGTCAGATGATCCTTGATGATATCCACTCGGGGACCTGTGGTCATCATGCGTCCTCTCGGACCATTGTGGCTAAAGCATACCGAGCGGGATTCTACTGGCCAAGAGCCAATGAGATGGCAAAAGAGATAGTCGACAAATGTGAAGGATGCCAGTATTACTCCAATATGTCACACAAGCTCGCGTCAGCCCTGAAAACCATTCCACTCGTCTGGCCCTTCGTCGTGGGGGTTGGACATGGTTGGACCACTAAGGACAGGCAGGAGCGGCTTCACTCATGTGCTGGTAGCAGTCGACAAGTTCACCAAATGGATTGAAGCCAAGCCTATCAAGAATCTTGATGCTTGCACCGCTATCAGTTTCATCAGAGAGTTGATATTCAGATATGGAGTTCCGCACAGCATCATCACAGACAATGGGTCAAATTTCGATTCCGACAAATTCAGGGCCTTTTGCGCCTCTCAGGGCACTCGGGTCGACTATGCTTCGGTCGCTCACCCCCAGTCGAATGGGCAAGCAGAAAGGGCGAATGACCTAATTCTTAAAGGGCTGAAACCCCGATTGATGCGCGATCTCAAGCACGCAGCAGGTGCATGGGTCGATGAGCTTCCATCAGTCCTTTGGAGATTGAGGACAACCCCGAATCGATCGACCGGAAGAACCCCATTCTTTCTGGTCTACGGAGCCGAGGCAGTCTTGCCGAGTGACCTACTTCACAACACCCCCCGAGTCGAGCTCTACTCTGAAGATGAAGCAGAACAAGCCCGGCAGGACGCAGTCGACCTCCTAGAAGAAGAAAGAGAAATGGCCTTCATTCCATCGACCATCTATCAGCAAGACTTGCGTCGATTCCATGCCAGAAACGTGAACAGTCGAGCCTTCCAAGAAGGAGACTTAGTCATCTGGGTGGATCAGCAGAAACCACACAAACTCGCTCCTACTTGGGAAGGCCCCTTCATAGTCACCAGAGTCCTCCACAATGGAGCATACCACCTCTACAATGTCGATCGCCAGATTGACGAGCCACGAGCCTGGAATGCGGACCTACTCCGCCCCTTTTATACTTGAAATCTCATTTGGATAAGATGTAATAAGAAAAAACTCATGTAGTTTATTTATCAAAGACGAGAGCATTATAATTTTCCCAGTGATTATTATTGTTTTTTGTTTACATGAGAAATCCCCCAGTGGGTGGCTTAGCTGCGAATCCGCTTCGCCTAAGTTTATAAAAATGATTTCCTATTCCTACCGAGTGGCGAGCCAGCCTCCCACTCGAGAGCTTAGCTGCGAATCCGTTTCCTAAGTTTCGAAAAAATCCTACCGAGTGGAGAGGCACTCCCACTCGGGGGCTTAGCTGCAGTCCAGTACTCGCCTAAGTTCTCACTTAGAGACTTAGCTGCAGTCAGGCACTCGCCTAAGTTTGAAAAATCCTACCGAGTGGAGAGCGAGAGCAGCCCTCCCACTCGGGGGCTTAGCTGTAGTCCAGTACTCGCCTAAGTTCTCTCTCTTGAGGACTCAGCTGCAGTCAGGCACTCACCTAAGTTTGAAAAAATCCTACCGAGTGGAGAGCAGCCCTCCCACTCGGGGGCTTAGCTGCAGTCCAGTACTCGCCTAAGTTCTCTCACTTGAGGACTCAGCTGCAGTCAGGCACTCGCCTAAGTTTGAAAAAATCCTACCGAGTGGAGAGCAGCCCTCCCACTCGGGGGCTTAGCTGTAGTCCAGTACTCGCCTAAGTTCTCTCTCTTGAGGACTCAGCTGCAGTCAGGCACTCACCTAAGTTTGAAAAAATCCTACCGAGTGGAGAGCAGCCCTCCCACTCGGGGGCTTAGCTGCAGTCCAGTACTCGCCTAAGTTCTCTCACTTGAGGACTCAGCTGCAGTCAGGCACTCGCCTAAGTTTGAAAAAATCCTACCGAGTGGAGAGCAGCCCTCCCACTCGGGGGCTTAGCTGTAGTCCAGTACTCGCCTAAGTTCTCTCACTTGAGGACTCAGCTGCAGTCAGGCACTCACCTAAGTTTGAAAAAAATCCTACCGAGTGGAGAGCAGTCCTCCCACTCGGGGGCTTAGCTGCATTCCGGTACTCGCCTAAGTTCTCTCACTTAAAGACTTAGCCACGGTCAGGCACTCGCCTAAGTACAAAACACATCCCGCTCTGCGGTAACAAGCTGCAGGTCGATGACCACCTCCTCCTTGGAGAGCTTCGTCACAAATACAACGTGCACTCCATCCTGCCCTGCAGTAACAAGGTGCAGGTCATCGGCCACCTCCTCCTTGGGGAGCTTCGCCACAAATACAACGTGCACTCCATCCTGCTCTGCAGTAACGAGGTGCAGGTCGACTTCTACCTTCTCCTTCGGAGCTGTGCCACAAGTACAAAAAAGTTGTATCGAATGAAGAACTATTTCCACTCGACGGGGGATTTATAAAGATATTCAACGATAAACCGATTTCAGATAAATCCTAAAGGGTCTGGACCATAGATCAAAGTGCTCAGGCATTCAGCCCGAAAGAGTTTAACGGTTACAAAAACCACTTGGCATTCCGAGGCAAATTTAAGGTGGGGCATAAAAGTTTGTTCACTCCACAGGAGGAGGGCTGGCAGGCTCGACGAACTCGTCCAGGTCGACGCCATCGGCAATCCGAGTGGCGGCAGCAATGAAAGTCTCCATAAAAGTCCGGAAGTCATGCTTCTGGGTGTTGGCGACCTTGATTGCGGCCAGCTTATCTTGTCGCACCTCCTTGCAGTGGACACGAACCAAAGACAGAGCCACATCAGCGCCACACCGAGCAGAAGACTTCTTCCACTCCTGCACTCGGTCAGGGATTCCGTTAAGTCGAGTCATCAGGGACTCAAGATCGTTTTGGAGCGTGGCCTCTGGCCAAAGTGCCGGGTCGATCCGTGACATGGCGACCTTCAGTCGAGCCAAGTAGTCCATGACACCGTCGATGCGAGATTCCAGTCGGAGCAGATTCATGGCAGTTTCATCTTTCACGGGAGAATTGATTGGATCCAAACCTGGTTCGATCCGCCCAGTCTCCTCTTCGAAGTTCTGGCAAAACTCTGCATTCACGGTCCAAGGATAAGTCAATTTTCGTACACTGAGTCGACAAAAAAAATTCAGTCGGAACAAAATGCGCACCTTCAAGCTTGATGAACAACTTCTTGGCAAGGCTCCTCAGATAGCTCTCCAGATCGTCCCTCCTGCGAGCAATGCCTTCCATCTTCTCGCCCAAGATGAGATCCCCTTCTTCCAGCACGAGCACTCCTTGTTGGCGTCGTTCAGAGCAAATTTCAGCCTGGTGTTCTCTTCTTCCAACTGGCCGACCGAAGCCAGTTTCTGTTCAGCCAGAGCGGTTCTGTCGTCAGCTTCCTTTCGAGCAGCATCCAAATCCTGATCCTTCTTTGCCAGAGCTTCTCTCAGTTTTTCTGCAAAGAAACGATGCTTGATTCAGAAAGAGCAGAAGGGTACTCCAGCCTAAGACAGACCAGTCGACGAATTCGCCTTACCAGTGGCGTCGTCCTTGACCCTTTGCAGCTCTGTCTTGGCCAGCTCCAAGTCAAGGTTCAGTTGGATCTACTGTTTCTCTAAGTCAGCAAAGTGAGCTCCAAGATCACAAGATTTCTGAAATCAAAGAGGAGAAATTATTTCACAGCAGAAAACAACAAAGACAATAAGTACTAAGACTACGATCGACTGCCCGCAGTCCACCATAGTCTCGGGGACTACACCCAGTGGGTGCACTTTGCGTGCCCCCATCGGTTCTGATCCCACTCGACCGGCCCACAGGAGTCGAGTGCAGGGAGTAAAAAAGAGAGAGAAAGAAAGAACTCAGACCACAGTCGACTGCCAGCAGTCGACCACGGTCTCGGGGACTACACCCAGTGGGTGCACTTTGCGTGCCGCCACCGGTTCTGACCCCACTCGACCAGACCGAGTGGAAGAGACAAACTATCAATTCGGTTTACACTCGACAAGATACAAAGACTACAGTCGAATGCCCGCAGTCCACCGTAGTCTCGGGGACTACACCCAGTGGGTGCACTCAGCGTGCTCCCACTAATTCAAAGTTCAATCAACGCACCCAGTGGGTGTACTAACGCAAAGATTTTCAGAAAAAGTCTTCAGATATCATATCCTAACGGAACAAGCAGCGACCAACTAACCTGAACGTTGCTTTGGAGAGCCGAGCTGGCGTCGTAGGCGGCCTGACTGGCGTCCCGCACCATCTTCATCTTCTCCAACATGACGCCCGCCTGGCATATAGCTTCCCTGGCAGCGTTCACTTCGTCCTCTGGGACATGATGGGTCGCAAAAACTGAAGGCGGGTCGACAGGGGCCTGAGCAGTCGACGAAGAAGGCAAGGCACTTGACAATGGCACAACGAAGGTAACAGAACCCCGATTGGCATCACCAGCGTCCTGAACGACTGGCTCCGCCCTCGGCGTCGATTGTGGCACCTCGCTCGCAGGAGGTCGCCTATTTGTCCTCATCAAAGGCCTCTCGGGCTCTTCATCATCATCATCATCATCAGGGAGGTCAATAATGTTAGGGGTTGTTCAAAGTTCAATCGACAAAATCACATCACCCAATGGTACACATTGCAGTTGAATCGACCAAAATAAAGACAGTATGGCAGGAATCATACCCAGTTTAAACGTGACCGCATCCTCCATCACCTCATCATCGTCCCTGTAAGCTGAGGTCCCAGAAGTGGCAGCGCTGACAGTTCCAAAGTTCGTCCGGTTAAAACAAGAAAAACAAACCGCACGGAGCATCGAGTGTATACAAAGGGAGACACTCACGCGGAAGCGACGGGGATGTCAATCTTAATCTTCGGCAACACCTTCTGAGTTTTTGGCTCTGCAACTTTGGAGTGCTTTGGCGCTTTCTCGGTCGGGGTTGGTGAAGAGATCCGAGGACGCTTCGAAGATTGACCAGCTTGAGCAGTCGCCTTTTCACGGGCGCTCGATCGTTCTTGGGCAAGCTTGGATCGCCTCTCCCTGCGAGGAGGCGACTCGACTTGTTCTCCGTCGCTTGAGTCGTCGCTTTCTCCATCCTCTTCACCATCAGAAGTCCATTCGCCACTGTCGCCGCCGCTCGCCCCGCCTTCCAGGTCTTGCCCTTGCTCTCCATTGGGCATCGAGTACATTTCAATGAGGGCCTGAGAGGATAACAATCAAAAGACATTCAGTCGACCACAAACGGGACATCACATGGTGAATCGGAAAGTTACTTGATAAAACAGAAACATACCTGCTCCGGCTGGCGCGAGTTGTCGAATGGAATCACCCTCCTGGATCCCCGAGGGTTGTCTTTATTGCCAGTGATTCCCCTCAACCAGTTCTCCAAGGTATCCTCGCTGACCTCCTCCGGGTGGATCCGAGTGGTATCTTCGAGCCCAGAGTACATCCACATTGGATGATCGCGCGCCTGAAGGGGTTGGATGCGTCGACCGAGAAAGACCTCCAGCAGATCCATCCCGGTCACTCCGTCGCGGACGAGCTGGACGACCCGTTCGACCAGCTCCTTGACCTGCGCCTTCTCTTCTGGAATTATCTTCAGCGGAGCAGGCTTCTCCACCCGAGCCAAGGAGAAAGGAGGAAGCCCAGTCGACTGGCCAGGGGTTGGCTGATCCTTGCAGTAAAACCAAGTCGACTGCCAGCCCCGGACCGAGTCAGGAAGGATCATCGCTGGGAAAGTACTCTTGCTCCTCATCTGGATCCCCAGACCACCGCACATCTGGATCACCCGCGTCCTCTCGTCAATCGACTTGGTCTTTTTAACCGACTGGGAACGGCAAGTGAAGATGTGTTTGAAAAGCCCCCAGTGTGGTCGACAACCCAAGAAGTTTTCGCACATGGACACGAAAGCGGCCAGATAGACTATGGTGTTTGGAGTGAAATGGTGGAGCTGAGCCCCAAAGAAGTTCAAAAAACCCCGGAAGAAAGGATGGGGAGGCAACGAGAATCCACGATCTACGTGGGTTGCTAGGAGGACGCACTCACCCTCTCTGGGCTGCGGCTCAGTTTTGTCCCCCGGGAGCCGAGCCGACTTGTGGGGGATCAATCCCCCCTCCACCAGGTCGTCGAGGTCGTCCTGCGTGATTGCCGAGCGGTTCCAGTCGCCCTGGATCCAGCCCGCCGGCAGGCCGGACCTCGACGAGGATCCACCCCGGTTGGTCCGCTTACCCTTCGCTTTCGTGGTCGCCTTCTTCGCGCATTCCATCGCTGCCGTCTTGTCCTTCCCCATGGTGGCAGATCGAGCTCGAGCGGAGTTCCGGCGACGAGGCGGAAGCAAGGGTGGCGGAGAGATCGGGATAAAAAGAAGAGAGAATGGTGGCGTGCGGAACAGAGCCCCGGCCCAACGCCTTATATGAGGCTGCTTCCGAGTGGCTGACTGGTAGGCCCGGGCGGCCTTGTCAAATCCCGTGGCAATCACGCACGTGATACGTGGCGAAAAAGGTGGCGCGGGGATCGAGGCGGCTTCGCACTATCCTATCCGATTACTGCGGCCTCCCCGTCTCGCGCGCTTCCCAAAATTCGAATCCCACAAAATCCGCGGGCAGCAGAACAACTCGTCAGACCGAAGATCTCCTCCACACCGCCACTCGGAGCTTTTAAAGTATAATAACTCACTCGACAAAAACTAAGAATGGATCAAGGCGACTGGAAAGAAAGTTGTTGTCATCACTCTGGTTCATTGATCCGAAACAAGATATGCTCACGACATGAAAAATGAGTCAGAGAGGTGCTCAAACCCTTTCCCACTCAAACCTCAATCCATTCGGGGGCTAATGATGAAGCTATGTACCTAGGGTAGGGTCATGGACTTGTCCAAACTGACCTACCCAAGGACATCTCCAGAAGAAATCACCTTTCAATCGACTTGGAGGTGTTCCACTCGACGGACTCGAAGATACTCGACCAAGAAGCAATCACTCGACCAAGAAGCAACCACTCGACGGTCAGGAGACTTAAGGGCATTCTGCATGCTAACGGTCGATAATTAAGTAGCTTTTATGGTCATCATAGCACTTTATTAGGGGCGTTATCAGTAGCGCCCGACATTAATGTATTTAAACCCTTTGTAACTGAGGGCAGGAGGGGTCTGGCGAACTCTATATAAGCCACCCCCTCCTCAGGGACATGGGTTCGCACCCCTGTAATCCAGACACGCATAATCCAGTCGACCGCCTCCGGGCTCCGAGATGTAGGGCTATTACTTCCTCCGAGAAGGGCCTGAACTCGTAAACCCTGTGTGCTTACAACTTCTCCATAGCTAAAACCTTGCCTCTCCATACTTACCCCCCTACACTACTATCAGACTTAGAACCACGACAGGCGCGCCTAGATTGCTCTATGGTGCGCCATCGATCATGTTGTGAGGCGAGCTACAGCGTCATGCGCTAAAGGTCTGCTCAAACCTGGCGATGACGCGCATCACGGCGTTGTACATCACATTTTCGGGGAGCGCCTCGGCCTCAACGGGTCGTGGCGCCCACTCGTTTTTCTCATCGACGAGGTTGATGGCACATGTGGCGCTTTGGTGGGTTGGCATGTTTGGAAAAGATGGATGTGCTACAGGCTGTGCTTGTCGACTCCATGTGCCGGGTGCCGCCTATGCACAATATCGTTGGGTGGTGGGAAATAGGTGAGAAAATGGCGAGAAACGGTGGCGTGTTCATAAAACGCCATCAATTAATGGAAACTTAGCATAGAAGGAACATCGAGCTAGCAAAAGAAGGAGATGATGATCAGATGAACACGGACCACACTAGAGAACCGTTTCTGTTATTATTGATATTCGCACACATTTTTGATTACAGACCTGTTTGCGGCGTATCACAAACATCTTGTTAAATTGAACCGTTTTTGTTCTCTTGCCTCAACGCAAACAGTTCATCCGAGTGAACCGCATGCCGTATATCGCACACACCTTCATTTGGCTGCCCGTTTCTTTTGTGTTGCCTAATCACAAACAGTTCATCCGAGTGAACCGTATGTTGTACATTGCACACACCTTCATCTGGATGCCCGTTTTTTTGTTCCTCCTCATCGCAAACGGTTAACGGAGCTAAATTGTATGTCCTACATCGCACACGCAACTAAAATCTGAACCGTGTTTGATGCATCCTCCATCGCAAACGTTTTGCACCTTTTTTGACGGTTGTTTACACCACCGTTTGCGATTATGGCATCGCACACAGTTTCATCGAAGGGTCTCTGATCGTAGTGTTGCGTTAGCAGCATCCTGCAGTAGTGATTCTTATCCGCCAAGTATGGGGGGGGCAGTTTCGCTTCCAGTGATCATTTCCTCTGCAGTAGAAGCACTCAATTTCAGGTTTGGGTCTAGCTTTGGGCTTCTTCACGGGAGTGGCAACTTGCTTGTCATTCTTCTTGAAGTTCCCTTTCTTTACCATTCCCTTTTACTTGAAACTAGTGGTCTTGTCAACCATCAACACTTGATGCTTTTCTTGATTTCTACCTTCACCGATTTCAGCATTGCGAAGAGCTCGGGGAATCATTTTCATCATCCCTTGCATATTATAGTTCATCACGAAGTTCCAGTAACTTGGTGATAGTAACTAGAGAACTCCGTCAATCACTATCTTATCTGGAAGATTAACTCCCACTTGATTCAAGTGATTGTAGTACTCAGATATTCTGAGCACATGCTCACTAGTTGAGCTATTCTCCTCCATCTTGTAGCCAAAAATACTTGTCAGAGGTCTCATACCTCTCGACTCGGGCATGAATCTGAAATACCAATTTCAACTCTTGGAACATCTCATATGATCCATGGTGTTTCAAAACATTTTGAAGTCCCGGTTCTAAGCCATAAACCATGGTGCACTAAACTATCAAGTAGTCATCATACCGAGGTTGTCAAACATTCATAACATCTGCATTTGCTCCTGCAATAGTTCTGTCACCTAGCGGTGCATCCAGGACATAATTATTCTATGCAGTAATGAGGATAATCCTCAGATCACGGATCTAGTCCGGATTATTGCTACTATCATCTTTCAACTTATTTTTCTCTAGGAACATATCAAAAATAAACGGGGAGCTACATCGCATGCTATTGATCTACAACATAATTTGCAAATACTATCAGGACTAAGTTCATGATAAATTATAGTTTAATTAATCATATTACTTAAGAACTCCCATAGATAGACATCCCTCTAGTCATCTAAATGATCACGTGATCCATATCAACTAAACCATGTCCGATCATCACGTGAGATGGAGTAGTTTTCCATGGTGAACATCTCTATGTTGATCATATCTACTATATGATTCACGTTCGACCTTTCGGTCTCAGTGTTCCGAGGCCATATCTGCATATGCTAGGCTCGTCAAGTTTAACCCGAGGATTCTGCACGTGCAAACTGGCTTGCACCCGTTGTATGTGAATGTAGAGCTTATCACACCCGATCATCACGTGGTGTCTCGGCACGACGAACTGTTGCAACGGTGCATACTCAGGGAGAACACTTGTACCTTGAGATTTAGTGAAGGATCTAAAGGAAATATGCCCTAGAGGCAATAATAAAGTTGTTATTTATATTTCCTTATATCATGATATATGTTTATTATTCATGCTAGAATTGTATTAACTGAAAACTTAGTACATGTGTGAATACATAGATAAACAGTGTCCCTAGTATGCCTCTACTACTTGACTAGCTTGTTAATCAAAGATGGTCAAGTTTCGTAGCCATGTACATGTGTTGTCATTTGATGAACAAGATCACATCATTAGAGAATGATGTGATGGACAAGACCCATATGTTAGCTTAGCATAATGATCGTTCAGTTTTATTGCTACTGCTTTCTTCATGACTTATACATGTTCCTATGACTATGAGATTATGCAACTCCCGAATACTGGAGGAACACCTTGTGTGCTATCAAACTCCGCTACGTAACTAGGTGATTATAAATATGCTCTACAGGTGTCTCCGATGGTGTTTGTTGAGTTGGCATAGATCGAGATTAGTATTTGTCACTCCGTCTATCAGAGAGGTATCTCTAGGCTCTCTAGGTAATGAACATCAATATAAGCCTTGCAAGCAATGTGACTAATGAGTTAGTTGTGGGATGATGCATTACAGAATGAGTAAAGAGACTTGTCGGTAACGAGATTGAACTAGGTATTGAGATACCTTTGATCGAATCTCGGGCAAGTAACATACCGATGACAAAGGGAACAACGTATATCGTTATGTGGTTTGACCGATAAAGATCTTCGTAGAATATGTGGGAGCCAATATGAACATCCAGGTTCTTCTATTCGTTATTGACCGGAGACGTGTCTCGGTCATGTCTACATAGTTCTCGAACCCGTAGGGTCCGCACGCTTAACGTTCGGTGACGATCGGTATTATGAGTTTATGTGTTTTGATGTACCGAAGGTAGTTCGGAGTCCTGAATGTGATCACGGACATGACGAGGAGTCTCGAAATGGTTGGGACATAAAGATTGATATATTGGAAGGCTATATTCGGACACCAGAATTGTTCCGGGTAATTTCGGAGAAAACCAGAGTACCGGAGGGTTACTGGACCCCCCCGGGAGAACTAATGGGCCATGTGAGCCTTAGTGGAGAGAGAGGGCCGGCTAGGGCAGGCCGCGCGCCCCTCCCCCTCTGGTCTGAATTGGACTAGGGAAGGGGGGCGGCCGCCCCCTATCCTTCTCCCTCTCCTCCTTCCTTTCCCCCTCCTAGTAGGAGTAGGAAAGGGGAGTCCTACTCCTACTAGGAGGAGGACTCCTCCTCTCCTGGCGCGCCCCAAGGGCCGGCCGGCCTCCCCCTTGCTCCTTTATATACGGGGGCAGGGGGAACCCTAGAACACACAAGTTGATTGTTTCCAGCCGTGTGCGGTGCCCCCCTCCACCATAATCCACCTCGGTCATATCGTAGCGGTGCTTAGGCGAAGCCCTGTTCCGGTAGCATCATCATCACCATCATCACGCCGTCGTGCTGTCGAAGCTCTCCCTCGACACTCTGCTGGATCGTCAGTTCGTGGGACGTCACCGAGCCGAACGTGTTTAGATCGCGGAGGTGCCGTACTTACGGTACTAGGATCGGTCGATCGTGAAGACGTACGACTACATCAACCGCGTTGTCATAGCGCTTCCTCTTACGGTCTACAATGGTACGTAGACAACACTCTTCCCTCTCGTTGCTATGCATCACCATGATCTTGCATGTGCGTAGGATTTTTTTTTTGAAATTACTGCGTTACCCAACATGATCATCTTATAATACTACCACCGTACTAAGCAAAATAAGATGCATAAAAGATAAACATCACATGCAATCAAAATATGTGACATGATATGGCATCATCATCTTGTGCCTTTGATCTCCATCTCCAAAGTACCGTCCTGATCTCCATCGTCACCGGCATGACACCATGATCTCCATCATCTTGATCTTTATCAACGTGTCGTCACATGGTCGTCTCGCCAACTATTGCTATCGCATAGCAACAAAGTAAAGCAATTATATGGAGCTTGCATCTTATGCAATAAAAAGACAACCATAAGGCTCCTGCTAGTTGCCGATAACTTTAACAAAACATGATCATCTCTACAACAATTTATATCTCATCACTTCTTGACCATATCACATCACAACATGCCCTGCAAAAACAAGTTAGACGTCCTCTACTTTGTGGTTGCAAGTTTTACGTGGCTGCTATGCGCTTCTAGCAAGAACCGTTCTTACCTACGCATCAAAACCACAATGATTTTTCGTCAAGTGTGTTGTTTTAACCTTCAACAAGGACTGGGCGTACTCAAACTTGATTCAACTAAAGTTGGAGAAACAAACACCCGCTAGCCACCTGTGTGTGAAGCACGTCAGTAGAACAAGTCTCATGAACATGGTCATGTAATGTCGGTCAGGGCTGCTTCATCCAACAATACCGCTGAATCAAAGTATGACATGCTGGTATGCAGTATGACTATTATCGCCCACAACTCTTTGTGTTCTACTCGTGCAAATAACATCTACGTATAGACCTGGCTCGGATGCCACTATTAGGGAACACAATATTTCAAAAAAAATCCTACTATCATGCAAGATCTATCTAGGGGATGCATAGAAACGAGAAGGGAGAGTGTGTCTACGTACCATCGTAGACCGAAAGCGCGAGTGTTTAGTAAGGCGGTTGATGTAGTCGAACGTCTTCGTGATCCAACCGATCAAGTACTGAACGCACGACACCTCCGCGATCTGCACATGTTCAGCGCGGTGACATCCCTCGTACTCTTGATCCAGCTAAGGCCGAGGGTCAGTTTCGTCAGCATGACGGTGTGTTGACGGTGATGATGAAGTTACCGACGCAGGGCTTCGCCTAAGCACTATGACAATATGACTGAGGTGTAAAAATGTGGAGGGGGGCACCGCACACGGCTAAAGATCAACTTGTGTGTCTATAGGGTGCCCCCTCCCTCATATATAAAGGAGAGAGGAGGGGAGGGTCGGTTGGCCCCTAGGGCGCACCCCAAGAGGGGAATCCTACTCCTAGTAGGAGTAGGTTCCCCTTTTCCTAGTCCAACTAGGAGAAGAAGGAAGGAAAGGGAGAGGGAGAGGGGGAGGGGGAGAGGGGTCGCGCCTCCTCCCCTTGTCCTATTCGGACTCCCCTTGTGTGTGGGGGGGTGTGCGCCACCTCCTGGCCGCGGCCTTCTCTCTCCCCTAAGGCCCACTAAGGCCCATAACTTCCCGATGGGGGTGTTTCGGTAACCCTTCGGCACTCGGTCTTATCTGAAACTATCCAGAACACTTCTGGTGTCCGAATAACATGGTCCAATATATCAATCTTTATGTCTCGACCATTTCGAGACTCCTCGTCATGTCTGTGATCACATCTGGGACTCTGAACAACCTTCGGTACATCAAATCACATAACTCATAATACATACGTCATCGAACATTAAGCGTGCGGACCCTACGGGTTTGAGAACTATGTAGACATGACCAAGACACATCTCCGGTCAATAACCAATAACGGAACCTTGATGCTCATATTGGTTCCTACATATTCTACGAAGATCTTTATCGGTCAAACCACACAACAACATATGTTGTTCCCTTTGTCATCGGTATGTTACTTGGCCGAGATTCGATCATCAGTATCATCATACCTAGTTCAATCTCGTCACTGACAAGCCTCTTTACTCATTTTGTAATGCATCATCCTGCAACTAACGCATTAGTTACTTTGCTTGCAAGGCTTATAGTGATGAGCATTACCGAGAGGGCCTAGAGATACCTCTCCGATACACAGAGTGACAAATCCTAATCTCGATCTATGCCAAATCAACAAACACCATCGGAGACACCTGTAGAGCATCTTTATAAGCAACCAGTTACGTTGTGACGTTTGATAGCACACAAGGTGTTCCTCTGGTATTCGGGAGTTGCATAATCTCATAGTTAGAGGAACATGTATATGTCATGATGAAAGCAATAACAATAAAACTAAACGATCATTTATGCTAAGCTAACTGGTGGGTCTTGTCCATCACGTCATTCTCTAATGATGTGATCCCGTTCATCAAATGATAACACATGTCTATGGTCAGGAAACACAATCATCTTTGATTAACGAGCTAGTCAAGTAGAGGCATACTAGGGACACTTTGTTTTGTCTATGTATTCACACATGTACTAAGTTTCCGATTAATACAATTCTAGCATGAATAATAAACGTTTATCATGATATAAGGAAATATAAATAACAACTTTATTATTGCTTCTAGGGCATATTTCCTTCAAGGATAAAGAGCATGGGGGAGATCGGATCCCCTTGCCTTAGTCCACACGCATTGTATATCGTCTCTCCTGCACACCATTAACTGCAATTTCCGTCATCGAGGTGGCAAGCAATCCACACAACCACTCAATCCATATTTTCCCAAAGCCCAACCGCATCATTAGCTCCAGGAGGAAGGGCCAGTTCACCGTATCAAAGGCCTTCGATATATCAAGTTTGAGTAGCACTGTGGGGTTCTTGAGCGCATGTAATCTCCTTGCTGTGGACTGAACGAGCATGAAATTGTCGTGCAAAGCACGACCCCTCACGAAGGCACTTTGATGGTTACCCACCAAGAATGACAACTCGTCCGCCAGCCTTGTTGCAAGTACTTTGTCAAAGATCTTGATGGCCCCATGAACTAGACTGACTGGCCTGTAATCTTTAAGGTCAACAGCACCATCCTTCTTTGGTAGTGGGGTTACCACTGCCCGGTTAATGGCCGCCAAGCGTCGCATATCTCCACGAAAAAATTTGTCCATGGATCGCATGAAATCCTCCTTGATGATCGGCCAACAAGTCACATAGAACCTGCCCGTGAAACCATCGGGCCCGGTGCTTTGTCTAACGACATGGACTTGATGATCTTCTCTACTTCTTCCGGCAACAAAGGCGTCTCCAGGTTTGACATGTCCCGTGCTGGGAGTTCTAACTGATCCAAGTCCAGCGCATGAGTCCGCTGTTGGGATGAGACAAAAGTACGTGCGTGAGTAATGGGCGCCGACCAATATAGCAATGTTGTCTTGTCTTGTGACAATCTCCTCATTATGCCGCAAGGTGATAACGGCATTCTTGCGTTGCCTATGACATGCATGCCAATGGAAAAAGCCAATGTTGGCTTCCCCTTCTTTGAGTTTGAGCATGCGAGATCTTTGTCGGGCGATCGTTCTCTCCAGAGAGCTTAAGCCTAGCAGTTTCTTCTTTAGTACTTTCCGCAACCCATGCTCGTGGTCCGTAAGAATGCGACAGTCCGCTGCCCCATCAAGCCTGAAGATGATCTCATGCGCGATTAGGATTTGCATCTTGATGTTCCCAATCCATCGCTTGCTCCACCGTTGCAATTTCTTAGCAATGGCCCGAAGCTTGCAATCCAAAACTTTGAACGGATTTCCTGAAGATGATACCGAGTGCCATGCCTCAGCCACGACATCCATAAACCCCTCCGCTTTTGGCCAGAATGCCTCGAAACGGAAGCGCCGACCCATGTGAAACGCAGCGTCCAAGTCGAGTAGGAGCGGGCAGTGGTCGGATACTGCAGATCCAAGCGTCGTAAGCAGGCAGGACGGGTGCAAGTCCTCCCAAGAGTTTGTAGTGAACACATGATCAATCTTCTCCATGGTTGGCAGCCTTCTTTCATTGCTCCACGCGTACCGTCGTCCAAGCAAGTACAGCTCCTTAAACTCTAACCTGTTCAGTCCTGCTCTGAAACATGCGATCATCCGGCGGTTTACTGCCTCATTGCTCTTGTCTTCCAGGTTTGTGAGTAAGTTGAAATCTCCTACTATCGCCCACGGCCCAGCATGCAGGTCTCTAATCTCCTCGAGCTCGGCCATGAATTCCACTTTGGCGGCATCGCTTTGGGGCCCATACACGCCTGTGAGCCACCACACCGGGGCCCCATGTGGCTGCACTAAGGTTATCAGAGTGTTTATAGTGGAGTGTGGGTTCGACAACGTAACTACCGTATGATCCCACGCAATGAGGATGCCGCCCCGCGGGCCCACCGCGGGAAAGTAGTAGTTGTTGTCGAATTTATTACCAAGGCATTGCCTGATCAGGTCCGGAGATACAATTTCCACTTTCGTTTCTTGGAAGCACACAATGCTAGGGTTAGAGCCCGCGACTACTTGGAAGATGGCACTCCTCCGCGCCAGTGAGTTCAATCCACGCACATTCCACACCAATAGCTTCAGGGGTTGTGTAGCTATAAACAAGGCCCATGAGTCCGCACGACAACAGCTGGATCATCACTCCACCTCGGCCACCTCCGCGGCGGGTAGGATGGAGGGGTCCCATCCGAATAGGGCAAGGATGGCCACCACTTGTCCCTCTGTCAAAGGCCTAGAGGAGAGCTCGGCGTAGGCCTCCAGCGACTCATCACTTATGATTTCCGCCTCATTGGCCAGGCATAGTTTCCTGAGTATCACTTGTTGTTGCTTGGATGCTTTGGATCCCCTGGTCGGACTTCTTGCAAGGCGTGCACTCCCGCGAGGCGTGATGCTGGGCACCATCCTTTTTTGCCGCGGCCTTCGTTTTGTTGGGGGTGGCGCTCTACTTTCTGGCTGGGGAAGGATAGGGGTTAGGGCGCGCCGTATGTCCGCGCATTGCAGGTACAACTACGAGGTGTGGGGCTCATTCCTCATCTCCTCCTGGTCAGGGCGGGCTGCAGGATCCACCTGGGGCGGGGTGCCGCGCATGGAACCCGGAGAGAGGCTCACACATACCCAATCATGTGATTGCATGTGATCACCCATGTCTACGTGAGCAACAATGCCCTCTTGCATGGCTACCGGGACCCACCCAGCCGAGCCGAGCGGCGTCATTGGTGAGATGGGGGAATCCCATGCAGCACAGCTCATACTAACTTAGTGCCTTTTTAGTTCCCGTTTTTATCTTTCCTTATAAAAGCCTTTTTATTCCATTTCCCTAGAAAATTATGGAGTGGACTATTTCCAAACTCTGATTTGGATGCGTACGAAAATACTTAAGTCCAAACTCTGATTTGGATGCGTACGAAAATACTTAAGTGACAACGTAGTTATGTGGTTAGTAATGCCTTCCTTTTCGCTCCTTGTGGATTCAACACTCTACTTATCAAGAAAGTGCTACAACACTCTATGGTCTTGCAGCACATCAAGACTGTGGGTGTTGGACTACGTTGTGTAGATGTTTCCTAGATGGTCGTCGGTTGGCTGAGGACGGGCGACAGTCTTTCGATTTACGGGCATCGACCGATGCATGGGAAGGTTGCAGGTGCCAACGCCCAACATTGATGGGGCTAAGGCGTAATGGCGGTCTCCCGGCGGCTTCAGACACGGCGAGGAGTCCGTCAAGCTTGTTCACAGCAAGGATGTCAGGGGCAGCCGCCCCTGTGTCATGGTGGTTCTTGTAGGTGAACTTGTATCAGTGTGCACTGGCAGCGGCTAGATCTGCGTCGTGAGATGGGCGGCCTCCCGATGTCCAGGACGATTGTCTAAGGTGGGACATCACACCCGCTAGCACCATTACGGCCTGGCGTGTAGTACTAACTAATGCGACTATCAGAAGATTATCAAGATGGTGAATGGAACACCACTTCAATTTCGGGGGTGAAAACTTTTTATTGGTCGGACTCAGCAGCGATGAACTTACGTCGTTATTGGTCGGACTCAGTGGCGATGAACTTACGTCGTTACTGGTCGGACTCAACATCGATGAATGTACGTCGTTACCTTGATGAATTGGTGGCTTTCATTGGTTGGTCTCAACAATCTTGATGAAAATCCTTGTCCTAGTCGTCTTTGACCTGACATGACGGCGGTGTGGCACGAGGTCGTGTAACCCTTGTTGAAAGTGTTGCTGCGAAAGAAGTTCACATAGTCGTAGGTGTTAATTTTATATCTTGTAATGGTTTGTTGTAGTTTTCTAAATTATGTATTTCGCTTGTTGGTGCCTTTAAACTAACTGTTTTGCATCAACTTTAATAAAGATGATTGTATGCATCCAATGGCGTAGCAAGGCCAAGGGCGTTGGCTTGAGGCATGCTGGTAAAATCCATCTTAACTGTTGAGGACTATAACACTACAGTTGGCCCGACCCATGACTTCTGGCTGGGTACACAACCGTATGCATCAGAATGATGCAAAGTCCGAAGGCTTTAACCTCTTTTTCAAAAGAAAACTTCCAAAATGTTTCAAAAAATTCAGGAGAAATGGAGGAAGACGAGAGAGCATTTCAAACAAAAAGGGAATGGGAGAAGGAAAGGAGAGAGTTTTTTCGAATGAAAAGAGATCACTTTTTTTAGGATCAGGAGAGCGCTTTGGTTGGGAAGACGAAAAATGTGATAGCTTTTTCTAATGCTAATACGTGTATCATTCATATCCTAAAAATCAAAGTAAAAGTCACGTAAGGACCGACATGACAATACTGAAAAGATAGTAGAACATCTTTGAGCCTAACCCTAATGCTCGTCACCTGTTTCCGGCACCACCACAATAGCCACCGGAGAAAAGAATGACAGAGCACCTCCTCACCCGAGTTCGACGCGGCTCCATCGCTGATATGTAGCTTTGCGAACCTCCAAGGTGGCTCACCAAAAGTGAAGCCCTTATCGTTGAACGAATCACACTAAGGCAATATCCCTGACACGCCATCGAACTTCAGATAGGCACCCCACCGTGACTAAAACGCCGAAGGAGGAAACCAAACCTGCCATCCACAAACCATGAACCCAGTACACGTTCCGTCTTTCAGATGTGGTCGATGCAGACCACGATCTGCATCTGCTCCTGGAGTACATCCCAAGCTCCACGTCGACGCTGGAGCAAACGTCGTTGTAACGGTGAATGCCGCCACCGCCGCCACACCATCCTTACTTGAACAGACTGGTTTTCAAATCCATCCCTAACTATAGGACTGATGGCGTCGTCGGGAAAGGATTCGGAGAATCTTTATTCAGCGCCGTCATCGTCACCGCCGAAGCCAAGACGATGAACAGACAAAAACCTAGACTATGAGGGAGTAAAAATGCGATAGCTTGACCTCTTCTTTTAGTACTAATATAGTATTTGCATTCCTGGAGCAAACTTGCTAGCTAGTTTTTGATAAAAATACCACTTTGGAACACGGATGTTAGTGAGCACTTCAGTTTGAATTGTTGTCAAATTATATTTTCAAGTCCAGAAAAATGCTAAAACAAATCTGTACACGGTAGTATGTGTGTATAATACGCGCATGGAAAGTTTGATGACGAAATAAATTAGGGTGTGAGCTACATAAAAAAGATAAATGCTTGGATTTGTAGTGGTGAACAGTGAGTGTACTATTTACTTTTTCGAAATAATGATTTATTAATTTTGATGCAGCTCACATGTTAATTTATTTTTATCATCAAACTTTACACATGTGAGTATAGATCAACATTACCAAGTAGGAGTAATATTTAACTTAAAAGGGCTCACTGGCACCCTGTTCGAAGAAGGAGCTACTACCTAACTTGGAACCTGTACCGTCCAGCTATGCTTTTTAAAAGTTGTAAACTGTGTTTAAAAGCCTTTTCGTTAGAACATGTTGTTTAAACACGGCATTATTGGAATCCCTGCTATCCTAAAAAGAGTCCGCGACTTTCTGATCGAGGAATTGGATACTGTGCTTTCGGAAAGATATGACATAGACTGGCATATGTTCAGGCCCCTCCTGACCGTCCAATATAAGGTCCCAGTGGCTGAGATCCGGAAGACAAGTACTGTAACAACATTCTCCAAATCATGGCAAAAAAATATACTACATTCTCCAATGCTTATTTCTTAAATCGACCACAAGCTGGGGTGCACGTTCATACCACAACCCTAAATTGTGTGCTGCAATCATGTGTGGCCATAGGATGGGGCCCACCGAGAGACAACCCAACCGTCCACAAAATCGCCACCGCACGAATTGCAATCCTCTCGCTCCTTTTCCCACCGTGCCATCTTCCCCAAATCTTTCCTCCAAATCATCTCAGGGCATCTTCAATAACATTACCCATATATCAGAGGTGAAGAGATTTTCATAAAAAGTGGCGGCCATGTTACGCATCTCCTCATTAACCCTGCATATGGAACCGTCTTCCCGTTTTAACGCCTTCCCCGTGTTCTTTCTCTTCCGATGAGACGCTCTATTTTGAAAGTATTGTGTGTACTGATCCCCCGCACGCAGCAATCCACTCTTGATCTTTGTCTGTACATGATTTCCTTCCTCGCCTATATTCCCTTAGCTGCTCCTCTAACTCCCGGACCTCCAACGAGGATCCAGTCGTGAGGGCTCTAGTTTTTTGCATCAAGCAACTGCGCTTTAAGCTTCGCTATTTGTCTCCGAATTGAGCCGAAAACTTCCCTAGCCCATCATTGCATGGAACCCGTCATGGAGCCCAGCTTGTTCCCAGCACCGAGCCCTTGTTCACCTAGACCGACAGCCTCCCAGGCTTGTGCAATCATCTTGTCGTACATTTCATGCCGGGCCCATGCATCCTCGTACCGGAACGGTCTATCGCGCCCCCGATCACGGTGTGGCGCAATCTCTACCGCACCCCAGTGGCAGTGCCAAGAATAAAATCACGTGTAGTCACTTCAAAGTTGTGTAGTCAAATATACATATTTTTATGTTTTTCTGCATGATTTATACTTGATGTATCACGTTTTTGCCAAAGAGCTGTGTAGTCAAGTGACTACACAGCCTTTACGTGGCTTCACCACTGCCGCATGCACTAGGAGAGCTTGGTTATCCGACTCCTTAGTCAGGATATGTTTGACCGTCGTCTCCGGATACATGGATAAGAAACCATCATTACTTGTAGCCCGATCAAGTTGAACCTGGATATTCTCTTGTCCAGCCCGTTTCTCATCCCAAGTGTAGGGGTAGCCCAAGAAGCCCAGATCTGCCAAGACGCAATCGGCAAGACAGTCCCGGAAGGCTTCCATTTGCGCAAAACTCCTTAGGTTACCACCTCACTGGTCCATCTATGGTGACTTCGTAAAATCTCAAGATCATATGCTGGCTCACTCTCTCGAAGGTGCTCATAGGGATAAGGTCTGCGTGTATGCGCTTAGAGCGGTGAGTGTTTGCGCGTATATATGAGCGCTTGCGTTTGTACCGTGTTAAAAAAATACATATCGTGATTATACGGTCACTGTCTCACATGTACAACTCCGTATTTTGTTGATGGCACGATCAATTGACTAGTCAAACATTCCACATGGCGCAACTAGTGTTTCACCATCGTTGGTCGTAATCGTGGGGCCCACTTGTCAGCGCGTATATGAAAAAAATGGTAGTTTGAGTCTGTATTGTGTTAATAAAATACATTTTATGGTCATCATACGGTCAGTGTCTCACCATACAACTTCGTAATTTGTTGATGACATGATCAATTGACCAGTCAAACAGTCCACAATCAGCAGCGCACATTACCATAGGGTCCACCCGTCATCGCGTATATGAAAGACATAAATGGTAATAAATTAGTTGTCGGTGGGCATTCGAAGTTGTGAGACCTCTGGTTGGTAGTTGCCGGCGGTGGGGGGTGGTGATTGGGCTGTAGCATGGGGATCGCCGGATAAAAAGCTTTGCATGGGGGGGGGGCTAGAGGGATGGCCGGGGCGGCGGTGGACCGGTGGTGGGGAGTGGTTTCAGGGCGAGCGAGGTGGCGAGGCGACGCGGGAGCGCTGCCGGCCGCGAGCGGCGGGGGCCGGCGGTTTGGCCGGTGGTGGCTGGTGGCTCAGGGGGGTGGAGGTTGAAAATGAACTGCGTGCCCTTAATTACGTATCCAATGACTGGAAAATTGACTGACCAGAAATGAAAAAGTCAGTCGACTGATGTGTAGCCTCACCCGAACGTACACACGCACGCACACAACACTCGCACGAACACATGCAGGTGTGCAACACTGACACGTACACATGCACTCACGAACACATGCACGTATGTAGGCGTGCAACACTGACACGTACACATGCACTCACGAACAAACGCACGCACATATGCATGCAACACTGAAACATACACATGCATGCAACACTCGCACGCCTGCATGCACACAACTCATGATGCAAGACATACGCTCAACCTATTCGTGCATGCACCCTTTGTTAAGGACATGGATTGTTACGGGTATTAATCAATCTTATATGTGATAAGCAGAACATTGTTGTTTATAGCGGTCTTTATGAATCACAACGTATCGAACGGGCTATCAACATATATATGAAAATTTTAAAATTCTCTTACATTATATAGTAGGCTTATCTACATGAAATAGATGACGTCACACTCAATGAACAATCACCGGTTTATGAAATGCCCGCTTCTGACCGCCCTGGCCCACCAAAAGCTCCTCTATCGTGCGCTGACTGTGTTGGGTCACTGACATGCAGGCCATGTACCCAAAGAGGCCACACGTCAGTGGGAGAACGGCCCGGTGTCGTACGTCAGAGTCGAGGGCGCCGCTCGCTGCATGCCCGGCTAAAAATGTCTCCTTGCCGCATTCAAACGCCTCCATGAAACCCATGTGGAAGCCGAGAAACCCACTCTGGACACACGTCCTTTCATGACCGGGCCTACATTAAATGCAACGCTGGCCGAGCTCCTCCTGTCTGCTGTCTATTTAATCTCCTATTTAAACGAGGCCAGACGCCTGATACGTCTCCAACGTATCTATAAATTTTTATTGTTGCATGCTGTTATATTATCATTCTTGGATGTTTCATAATCATTTTATATCAATTGTTGGTACTAACCTATTGACATAGTGCCATGTGCCAGTTGCTATTTTTTTCATGTTTTTTTACATCGCAGGAAATTAATAACAAACGGAGTCCAAACGCAGTGATACATTTTGTCGATTTTTTTGGACCAGAAGACATCCAATGGGCCGGGAGAAGCGCCTGGGGGTGCTCCGAGGGGAGAACAACCAACCAAGGCACGCCTGGGGGCCAGGCACGCCCTGGTGGGTTGTGCCCACCTCGGGTGCCCCCCGGACTGCCTCTTTGCTCTATAAATACCCTAATATTCTAGAAACCCTAGGGGAGTCGACAAAAATCAATTCCAGATGCCGTAGAGTCCAGAACCACCTGATCCAATCTAGACACCATCACGGAGGGGTTCATCACTTCCATTGCTGCCTCTCCGATGATGAGTGAGTAGTTCTTTGTAGACCTTCGGGTCCATAGTTAGTAGCTAGGTGGCTTCCTCTCTCTCTCTCATTTGATTCTCAATACAATGGTCCCTTGGAGATCCATATGATGTAATTCTTTTGCAGTGTGTTTGTTGGGATCCAATGAACTTTGAGTTTATGATCAGATCTATCTCTTTTTATCCATGAAAGTTATTTGGGTTTCTTTGATCTCTTATATACATGATTGCTTATAGCCTCATATTTCTTCTTTGATATTTGGGTTTTGTTTGGCCAACTCGATCTATTTATCTTGCAATGGGAAGAGGTGCTTTGTAGTGGGTTCGATCTTACGGTGCTTGATCGTAGTGACAGAAGGGAAACCGACATGTATGTATTGTTGCTATTAAGGATAAAACGATAGGATCTATTTCTACATAAATAGATCTTGTCTACATCATGTCATCGTTCTTATTGTATTACTCCATTTCTCCATGAACTTAATACACTAGATGCATGCTGGATAGTGGTTGATGTGTGGAGTAATAGTATTAGATGCAGGCAGAAGTCAGTCTACTAATCTTGGACGTGATACCTATATAATGATCATTGACTGGATATCATCATGATTATTTAAAGTTCTATCAATTGCCCAACAGTAATTCGTTTACCCACCGTTTGCTATTTTTCTCAAGAGAAGCCACTAGTGAAACCTACGACCCCGGTGTCTCTTTCTCATATTATTTGGCTTTGCGATCTATTTTAGTTGCCTTTTATTTTCAGATCTATTAAACCAAAATAAAAAAATACCTTGCTGCAATTTATTTTATTTGGTGTTCGATCTATCAATATTTACAACTGTCTCGCGTCCGTTTTCCACTTTCTGGTGTCGTTACCCGAAAGGGATTGACAACCCTTTTACACGTCGGGTTGCGAGTATTTGTTATTTGTGTGCAGGTGTTGTTTACATAGTGTTGGTTGGTTCTCCTACTAGTTCGGTAACCTTGGTCTCATAACTAAGGGAAATACCTATCGTCGCTGTGCTGCATCATCCCTTCCTCTTTGGGGACATACTGACATAGTTCTAGCAGACATCAAAAGGAATTTATGGCGTCGTTGCCAGGGAGGATCATCTACATCTAACAGGTTCCTAATCAAAAATCTCATCTCCTCGCAATTAACATTATTTGTCATTTGCCTCTCATTTTCATCTCCCTCACTTCACAAAAAATTGTCGTTTTATTCGCCCTCTTTTTTGTTCACCGTTTTCTTGCCGGATCTGTTTTTGGGTGCAATCTTGTTGCGTAGTCACCATGACTCAAGAGAACACCAAGTTGTGTGATTTCTCAAATACCAACAACAATGATTTTATTGGCACTCCACTTGCTCCTCCTGCCACTAGTGCGGAGTGTTGTGATATTAATACTGCTTTGCTAAATCTTGTTATCAAGGATCAATTTTCCGGTACTCCTAATGTGGATGTCGCATCCCATCTTAATACCTTCGTGCAATTATGCGACACGCAAAAGAAAAGATATGTGGACAATGATGTTATGAAGATGAAATTGTTTCTGTTTTCTTTGCATGATTTTGCAAAAAAATGGTTTTCTTCTTTGCCTCGCAATAGTACCGATTCTTGGAATAAGTGCAAAGTTTCTTTTATCACTAAGTATTTTCTGCTCGAAAAAATTATTTCCCTTAGAATCCAGATCATGATTTTGAAGCAACTTGAACATGAGCATGTTGCACAATCTTGGGAAAGGATAAAAATGATGCTAAGGAATTTCCCAACTCATGGGTTAAATCTTTGGATGATCATACAAATTTTTTATGCGGGGTTGAATTTTTTTTCTCGTAATCTTTTAGATTCCTCCGCGGGTGGTCCTTTTATTGAAATTACTTTGGGTGAAGTTACCAAATTTCTTGATAATATTATGGCAAATTATTTCCAATGGCATACCGAAGGACCAAGCTCCTACTAGTAAAAAAGTTAATTCGGTTGAAAAATTTCTTCTTTGAGTGAAAAAGTTGATGCTCTTATGAAATTGGTTGCTAGTAAAACTTATCCTATTGGTTTCAATGATATTCTTTTTTCTACTTTGATTGAGAAAAATAGTGATGCCGTAGATGTGAATTTTATCTCGCGCAACAATTTCAATAATAATGCTTATAGAGGTAATTTTAATCCTATGCCTTTTCCTAGTATTTACTCTAATAACTATGGTAATTCCTATGGAAATCCTTCTTATAATAATAATAATAGGAATACCTCTGATCTTGAGAATAAAAATTAAATAATTTATCAACACGCAAAAAGTTTTCAACACTACCATAGAAGAAAAGTTGAATAAGATTGATGATTTGTCTACAAGTGTTGATAGAATTTCTCATGATGTAGAAAATCTCAAGATGAATTTTTTTTCCTAAAGTTGAGGAATCAATTAAAGCTCTTTATGTTTCTATGGATGAAAGTAAGAAAAGAACCGCTATGCTTAGTGCTAGAAGTGAATTTTTAGAAAAAGCGTTTTCTAGTGATTATTTTCATAAAAGTGATGAAGATCTTAAAATGATTGGTGTTTCTTCTATTGATTCCTTGTTTAGTAATATTAAGATTGATGATAAAGGGACTGGAGAAGAGTCAACTTTAGCTAGAAGGCGTCCCGATAATTCAGAGGATGAAAATCTTGTTGAAAAAATTGATAAAAGTGGGTTTGGTGAGGTCAAAACTTTAACTAGTGATGTGACGACTCTTTTGGATTACAAAGACTTTAATTATGATACTTGCTCTTTGATTGATTATATTTCTTTGTTGCAATCCATGATAAATTCACCCCATGCTTATGAACAAAATAAAGCTTTTACTAAACATATTGTTGATGCTATGATGAAAGATTTGGAAGAAAAGTTGAAATTAGAAGTTTCAGTTCCTAGAAAATTGCATGATGAATGGGAACCTACTATCAAAGTCAAGATTAAAAATTATGAGTGTTTTGCTTTGTGTGACTTGGGTGCTAGTGTTTCTACAATTCCAAAATCTTTATGTGATGTGCTTTGTCTTACCGATATTGAAGAGTGCTCTTTAAATTTGCACTTGGTGGATTCTACTATTAAAAAGCCTATGGGAAGAATTAATGATGTTCTTATTCTTGCAAATAGGAATTATGTGCCCATAGATTTTATTGTGCTTGATATTGATTGCAATCCGTCTTGTCCAATTATTCTCGGGAGGCCGTTTTTATGCACTATCGGTGCCGTGATTGATATGAAAGAAGGCAATATTAAGTTCCAATTTCCTTTGAGGAAGGGTATGGAACACTTCCCTAAAACAAGAATTAGGCCACCATATGAATCAATCATGAGGGCATCTTATGGATCTCGAAACAAAGATGACAAAACTTAGATCCTTGCCTTATGCCTAGCTAGGGGCTGAAACAATAGTGCTTGTTGGGAGGCAACCCAATGAATAAAATTTGTTTTTGTTCTTTGCTTTCTGTTTTTGAGTGTTAGCACAATTATTATACTGTTATGATTGTGCTTTTTGTGTTTTAATTAGTGTTTGTGCCAAGTTAAGCCTTTAGGATCTTCTTGGGTGATAGTTGTTTGATCTTGTTGAAAAAATAGAAACTTGTGCGCTCACGAAAACAATTCTCAATTTTAACCAGAGAGCGATAAAATACCAATTATTTTTGCAGAAGATTAATATACAAATTGTCCAGGTCGTCCTAATTTTTCAGAGTTTTGGAGTTACAGAAGTATTCGAAATATCCAGATTGCTACACACTGTTCTGTTTTTGACAAATTCTGTTTTGTTTGTGTTGTGTGCTTGTTTTGATGATTCTATGGTTTTCTTTGATGAGTTTTTGCCATAGAAAAACTGGAATACAGTAGATATAATGCAAGAATAAGATATGAATTGGTTTGCAACAGCACTTATAGTCTCTACTATTAAAGGGGGATCGAACGTCATGATGGTTCGACCTCCCCTCGTGGTTCGACCACCTCGTTCGATCCCCCGCCTCGCTCGAAAGAAAATCACTGATGCTAGCAATGCAGCAAAAAATCATTGAAAGAAACGCCCACGTTCCAAACCAGTGCATAAACCGGAGGAAGTAAAGCCCACGTTCTCCACTTTCACTTCCGCAGCCCGCAATCTGCCACCTCTTTCTTCCAAAGACAAACCACCCGCATCCCCTCTCTTCCGTGACCTACCCATCTTTCCTCATCCCACCATACGCTTAGGGTTCATCTCCCTACCCAGGCGGCCTCCATATCATGTGGACGCAACTCGGTGTTTCCCCGACACACCTCTAGGAGCGTCACTCGGCGCAGTAGCAAGAGTCGCCCCCGCCTCAGATGTAGGGCTTGCCGCCATCGCCGCCACAGTCGGCTGCCCACATGCTCCCCATGATGCGTACTACGGCGGTCTGATTGCCCCGGTGGAAACGTCCGCTGGGCCCGGCAAGGTCGGGAAGGATTGGGAAACCAATAGTACTAGATGAAGAAGAACTACATCTAGAATTGCCTCACGAGTGTTTGATCATTTGTTAGCCTCCTGTGACCGCTATTAGAGACGAGGCAATAGAGGCATCGTCGAATTGCCTGATGAATAAGAGGTGAAAAAGGAAGATGATGACGAGCTGGACGAGGAGACTAGTTGTCGGCTCCTCCTCCGTCGTACGCATGGTCACTGATTGAAGTCTATGTAGACAGAGCCTGTCACGGAGCAGAGCACAGCCAGAGATGAGGCACTTTGTAGATACCTTGCCTTTTATAAAATTGTGTGGTAGTTTTCTTATTGTGATCTCTTAGGTATTTCTCTCTTATGTTTAGTTCTATATTTTAAGCTTTTTTGTTGTTTCAGTTCGTGGGGATACAATGGCTATATGATGTTGTTTCAGTTCTTGGGCAGAAAATAGCCATAAAAGATCATGTGCACTATGGGAAGCTATGTTATCTATTTTTATTGTTTCAGTTCCAAATTAGTTGTTATAGCTTCAGTTCCAAATTAGTTATTATAGCTTGACTCGTTTGCTTTGATAGGTATCATTTTTGTTCACAAGAAACATGGCAATCCAGGGTGAGGCAAGAGTTTGTTTTCTGAATCATGCCAATCCGTACAATATGTATGCAACTAATTCTTGGACGTACGCTCATTTTATTCATAAATTAAGAACATTTTCTCCAGAGTTATAGAAACCTATATTTGCCATGAAAAGGGGTACTTTGCCAAGAATCTCTGTATTAGGGCATCTCCAATGCCAAGGCGCTTGTTAGGGCACTAGAGAGATTTTTTTCTGCAAACTTATGTTAGCGCCGGTCCTAGAATCTCGTACTACAACACAGGTCACGATTTAGGGCCTTTTTGTCAATCCACCGGCTCCTTAAAATCCACAGATCTGGGGAGCACCTTTTTGCCCGCTCCGAGATTTCTAACTTGTAACAGCCTGGATTTTTGCTCTTCTCTTCTTTTCCTTTGATTTTCTTGGATTTCTGGTTTTGTTTTGCTTTTCCATGGTTATGTGGTTCTGAAACTTGGGAAGATCATGTATTCCTAGGTTTTATAGTGGCTTGTCACCCTCATCATCTTCCCAAGATCATGTCATTTCCATCCTTGACCTAACCCAAAATTATTTTGTTGGGAATATTCCTTTTCTGATAAAGGAATAATCCTTAAAACCCTAGGTTGTGAAGCAACCTATATTTTTGTCAATCCTAAAATTCCCGAAACATTCTCATAAATTGTTTGGATAATATCTTCCTCAAATATGGAAAAATATTTGATTGGCCATGTTTCCCATCATGCTCAATAAATTCATTTTCTATTCTGTCCTAAATGGCACATTGTGAAGCAAGTGCTATTTATCTTTGCCCATTTGAACCCAAAATTCTTGGACATATTTTAATGTCCATATCATTGGCACGTGCCAAAATTCAACTCACTTTGCCTAGTCAATATTTCTGAGTAATTTTTCACAGTTCCTGTCTAAGGGAAGTGATTGTGAAGGAAGTACTAGCTAGGCATATTCAAATGAGTTGAAATCTTGCAAGGTCCTTACTATGGTCAAATGATGACTCTCAACCAAATATGAGCTCATATAACGCATGTATGTGAGCCCAGCTCCAAATCTTAGTTTCTAGTCAGATTTTCCGTTTGTGAAGAAACTATATTTTAGATTGCTTCAATTGAGCTGAACATTTACCAGGACATGCTTCTACCTATATAAACTCCCTCCACCAAGTTTTATATCAATTGGTTAATCCAATTGCCCTGGGTAATTTTTCCAAGTTTCTGTCCAGAATGAAGCTTTGGGAAGCAAGTGCCACTTTGGTATTTCCAAATGGCATGAAACTTTTACATCAGCTTTATATCATCATATAACCCCTCTCTGCCAAATTTCAGCTCACAGAGATCAAGTATGTGAGTGCATCATCCAAATCCCCAATTCTGGCTAGTATTGCACTTTCTACAGAAACCCTCATCTAAACTCCTTCTATTAGTCTGATTTTTGGTGATCAGCATCACCTTAGTATGTAATCATCATCGGAGAAACTCTTTACCATGTTACCAAGCTGGTTTAACCACAGCAAGTTACAAACACCTTCTTACTGATTTACTTTTGGAGCTAAGTGCAAATCTCTTCTTTGCCCCTGGACCGATTTATTTCCTTATTTTGACTAAAGGCACCAAGGTCCATCGAGAGGACATGGTTGGCCACGCCAACGAGCGCTGCTTGCTCCAGTGCGCGTGGTGATCACGCTTGTGTCATGGCTGCAGGCGTGCTCTGGCTTGTTCCGGCTACTATACTCATCTCCTCCCTCCTCGTCTCGACCGCAAACCTTGCCCAGGAGCTCGCCCATGCTCGACTGCGTCTCCCTGCATCGGTTCTTCGTCGTGGTTCGCCATCAATGACTCGCAAACGCCATGCCCGTGCCACGCCCTGCCTCTGCCTGCCATTAAAGCTTGGCCGGGAGATCGCTTGTGAGCTCCAGAGCCTTTCCCTCGGCTATGTAAGCGTGCCCCGAGTCCCTCCGCACCTCAGCCATCTCCCCCTCGCCTCATTTGCTCTCTGGAATCGCCTCATATCGCCGGAGGTCGTCACCGTCCACCATGGCCGCCTCGGCCTCGGCATGATTCCGGCCAAGCCAAGCTTCCTCTCGCCTCCCTGACCTGTCCACCAGATCGTCTCTGGAGTCCCTCTAGCCATGCCTCCCGGAGCTTGGCTGTCGCCGTTGCTCTCGGACACCACCTCGACCGAGCCCATCCGGAGCTCCTTCCTCTCTCCCGTCTCCACTACCACATTCCCCACACCTCTACCAGCCTCCCCACCTCATCCGCTCGTCGCCGGAGAGCCTGCATCACCGAGAGCCGCTGCCGCCCGAAGCTCCTGGCGCCTCCCGTCGCCGCGACCTCCCCTCCTCCACGCGCCTCCCCCGGAGCCGCTTCTCCTCTGAACGGAGGCGCTGCATCCTTGCGAGCCCGCCGGTGCGCTCGGTTTGGCCGGAGGCCACCGGAGCCGGCCGACCTCATCGCTGCTTCTCTCCCCTGCCTCCGCTCTGTTCCAGGAGGGAACAGAGACATGAGGAGGAAGATGACACGAGTGCTGGCCCCTCCCCCTGCCCCTGGGCCCCACATGCCATTGGCCCAGGCACCTCATCCCACGTGGCAAGTGGACACGGGTTACCCAGAGTACGTCTCATCTTTTCTGAAAGCGTATTCTATTTCTAATTCGGCCTGAAGTACATTTTCTAAGCCAGAAAGCGTATTTCCTCAAATCTGTTTCTGCCTTATCCACTCAGGGACCCGTTGGTGATAATTTTTTCACAGGTTAGTCCCTGTTCTTCCAACCTTCACAACTTTTCAACCGTAACTCCGATTGAGGTGAAACCAACACTCACTTCTTCGTATCTTCGAGCTCTATCTTTTGGTAACATTTTCAATAGGTGTTATCACTGTGAAAATGACCATTTTGCCCTTGCCTCTAATCGGGCCCCTCCGAGAAAGAACCGTCCGACGTTTTGTTCCGCGGCTTCACCACACTTCTTCCTAGAGTCTCCATCACCCCAGGCAAGCCACAATAGCCACTTGCGTGATAGTCATGCAGTAGCCATGGTTTTCAACTTGAATATTTATTAAATGTTTGCCTGTTTAAAATATGGTTATCATTGTTTCAGTAATGATTCTTGGTTAGTGCTTACTTTCTTGCTATGTGGTTATGCACCTGGTTGTCATGCCCTGCAAGTTGCTAGTATTCCTTTCATATGCTTATGCTTTCTAGTAGTACATGTTGATGTTGGTGATGGTTTTCGGTGCATGACGGCCATCTGTCCCGAGTACCGTTGTTATACATGTTCCATTGCATCCAGTTGGTTAAATGCTTGCATGATGGCATTGTTGATATTTTCTTGCATGATATTTATTGTTGATGCTAGTGGTCATGGTATGTTTCGGAGAAGTATGTACTTATGATGTTCATGCTAGTCAGTATGCCATGTTTTAGTTGGATATGATTCATTGTTGATATGGTGGATAGTTATGTTGCACCCGTGTTTATGTTGATATCATGCTCATGCATTGTAATTGCATCATGTTATTTTATCATGGCTCAACATATTTGCATTCAATTTTACCGGATTATATTGAACTTGAACACCTATTGGCTGAGTCATGGTGCCACCATATCGAACTGACCAGTGGAACCACACTTACCTTTATGGGAATGCCCTAACTAGGTCTATTGGCGTGCCTCTCGCCAGTGCCACCAACTAGGGAAGGTTATGGGCGTGCGGTATCCTGGCCCGGTAAGCAGACATAACCTTGTGTGCCCGTTGTTGTTATTATTATGGATCCGGTCCCCATGAGGGACGTTTGGCCACGACGGTGTTCATTGTGTCTTTGCTAGACACGGGGCCACACAGGACTAGCCCAGTTGGGAGTGGGTCGGAGTGGCCGGGAGAGTGTCATAACAATAGATCAGTTTTGTTGGAACACCGTTGGTCCACCCGAATGGGAGTGCGAGGCCATGGGTTCCGTAGTGTGGGTATAGTGTACTAACCTCTACAGAGTGTATATTAAATCTATCGATAGCCGCGCCCGCGGATAAGGGCCCAGTTCGTGTCGGTCACAGTGTGAGTCAACAGTAATAATAATAATGTGCTAAATAACAACTCTGGTTCGAGGATGAGATAAGTTGGTTGTGATCGCCAGAAGGATCACCGTTTGTGGCCAGGTATTGGTCGTGGTTGTGATCGCCGGAAGGATCACTGTTTGAGACCAAGTGTTGGTCATGGTTGTGATCGTCGGAATGATCACCGTGGTATCGAGTATACCAAGTTGTGGATATTCGTGATGTTGTGCGAGAATCATGGGTAAAGATCAAGCTCCTTGTGGTCATTTGACGATTACTACGGTATTGTTTATACCAAGCTTGATTTGATCCTGAGATGATCGTGCAATGTCCGAAGTTGGTAAGTGATGCATGTGATGGTTACGAGGTAACCCGAACAGATTAAATGGTGCATATAGTTTCATCATGTTGCATGCTAGTATCATCAGATTTATATGTTCATGCCATGATCATATTGTTCTAGCGATATTATGTTCATGTTGTTCATGCCATGTTATCCTGATGATCTCATGATAATTCCTGCTTAACCTGTAATTGACATGCTGTTTTTTGTCTTGAATGCTTCTGGTTATTGTGAGCTTGCAAGTACATTCAATGTACTGACCCGGCGTGCCATGCCAGTTTGCAGGTCGTGCCTGGATTGCTTGCTTGTTTGGTGTTGTTCCTGTGTTTGCGAGCTAGGATAAACGTTCCAGCCAGAGTCCCTGTGGATTGGAGTCCATCATCACCGTTCGTTGTTCCGCTGCTTCAAGTTGTTATGCTGCATGTATAGAGCAACCGTGGTTGGCGTAGTGTTGCCATGCCGATGTTATTCATTGTAATATTGGAACCCTTGTATTCATATTCGTGTTGTAATAGAGAGCTGGTTTGTTCTATACTAAGAAGTGACGTATTCCAGAAGACTTCACCTCGATCTCTGGGCTGGAATATGGGGTGTTCATGTTTTCTCTAAGCCGGGGTGCCACAGGCTTGGTATCGGAGCAGGTCTGACTGTAGAGCATCCTAGTCCGCTGGAACGTTAGAAAACGGTAGTATAGGGTCTGGTTGTTGCCCTTGTTTGCTGCATTTGGTTGTTGCATTTTTTGCTGCATATAGTCTTATTTCAGTTACTATTAACCCCTGTTTGATGCGTAGATGGCGGTCAACTTCCATGAGTTCAGTGCCGTTCCCTTAGCTCCCGGTGCTGTTCGTATTAAGTTCAGTCCCACTCCTGCACCTCTCAGCTTTGCCGCCCTCCTTGGCGATATGTGGCGTAGTATTTATCCCCTAGGAGATCCACCTCATTATCAAGTATTCCAGTTTTCTGCTGGAGGAAGAATTCAGGAATATGTTGCTCATGTTCATCTGTCAGCCCCGATTCCTGTCGGTAAGCGCACCTACAGTTTCCACGGTGGTTACGGCGCTACTCCTGAGCGTGTCGTTCCACTTGCCGCAATGGTAGGAGTCACCGGTCTTCGTCATCAAGAGAGCATGGTGCAAGAGAACCGTGCTTATAAATATTATCCCATCATCGTCAAGAATCCTAGGCGAATCCAATTTCCCTCCGTCAACCCTCAAGATGACCCGGCTATCCTCGGCATGTCCTCGTTACATGACGGCCGAGTGTCTTCTTATTTCGGAGTTAGTCCAAGATGTCATTCGGGCTAGGAGATTGCTTGGTGTCGCTTTACCTCAGTCTCCGCTAGCTTCTCCAACTCCTTCACCTCGTCCATCCAGAGTTTCAGAGTCAACGGTTCCACTCGCTACTCCCTTAGCTTCATCGTCCGTTCGCGAGCGTTTGCTCAAGCGTAGGATGTAATCCTTCATGTAGTGTTTGTGCATCCGTTGTAGTATCATGCTTGTGTGTGCCTGTAGCTTGTTTTCTGTGTGCTTTGTTGCAATAAATCATTTTCTTGTGCTTATTTGTTTTGAATCCTCGGTGTTACCCCCTTATGGAAATTACTCCTCGACCGACACCGGATCAGAAGAAGCCGTAAGCAGTACAGATATACACCAAGAAATTCAGTTAAAAACAATGATGTTTTCAGCCAACAACACTATATTGTAGACATTTGTCCGGATACGAATTGTATTTTGATCAGACTTTTAGCAACAAGTACCTATCAGGGATACACTTTATCGCAGCAAAGAGCAAATCAGAAAGAGGACAAAATTGGATCAACAGTGCATTTCAAGTCAAAGGTATGGGCTATGCACAAGGATTGAATGTTCCCTAAGTCACAATTAAAACATTGCAACCCAGAAGTCAGTCCAAATGCACGGAGAATTCAGCAAGGATAGTCAGACAATTCTTGCCATATGAATAATCAGTTGCCGGATTGACAAATATATATATACATATGTCATTCCACCAAGAAAATCAGTCCCATCCTTCTCCATAATTTATTGACGAAGTGTACAAAGATAAGGTTCCCAGTCTGCATTGATAGGGTATGAATGGATTCCCATGCAAGATATTTAGCCTTCTCAATAAAATACTGCAAAAGCTTCTGGCATAAGGTACCGAGTCTTCCCTAGCAACGTCTTTAAGGGTGGAAGCTTATGAGGTACGATACCCTGTTTTTCCTCAACAAGATATCCACCGAAGGCTTCGAGCATAAGCTACCCAGTCATCCTCAGCGCGATATCCCGGTGGTTTCCAAACGCAAGATGCCCAATCTTCTTCAGTACGACACTAGTACAAGAAATTAAATTGTAAATTATCAGCATATGGCAGTGTTTTCCAAGTGGCATATCTGCAACAGTTGGTCTGAAGCAAAAATCGGTCAGAGGTATGCCTCGAGAATCAGATATTAGTTCATTCAGTATGCTGCCAAGTCCATGCAATTCTCTCACACAAGGAAGAATTCATGGTACACATCTGACAGCCTCACCGGTTATTCAAGAAACAAAAACCAGTGGGTGATGCCATAATCAACAAGTCTTGAAAGAAAGACAACATTGAGACAATAATCTTGGCAGTGATTATCAAGATCAGTCCCGCACATCCAACAATATGATGTTATTAACCCTGTCACTGTCCGGCATAATCAACAACAGTATTGAGATCTGTATAACCACACGTGAGCCGAATAAATACAAATGCTCAAAACATGAACTAAACCAATGTATGATTGCCAGATATTGTACGTAACAGTACTTAGGGCCGCGAAAATAATCAAGGATATATATAAGGCCCCGCTCTTTCAGTTGAGGATCCAGATGAAGAAAGTAATAATGAAAGAGCAAGACCAACAATACAGGTATGCCGGTTATTATGTGAAAAATGTGGATACCCAAGACCGTCCTATTCCACGCAAAACCCAAGCAAAGATCCACCTAAGAGGTATACTCCATTGTGCTAAGGACCTCATAGTGAGGCAACCAGCTTAGTCCACAGTATGCTCAGAACTGTCAGCATTGAATACCCGAGTCTGTCCGGTCAGACTCATGGACAGCTCAATATATTAACCTCAACACCCGTGATGGAGCATCGCACAGACTGTTAATTCCAGGGAGATACTGGCAAAAATGAAGAATCAGTGTGAAAACATATACTTTGAGGATTGTTATCTCTCGCATAGGGGAAACAATTAAAAGAATAGCCTGTGTGGATGGGATTCTTTGCCAAGATCACCGCCAGTCAAGACTGCAAATCTTATCATCGGGAGATGGTGCATTTTTCTATCAGTCACGACAAGCGGCAGTCAAACCTTTGGTACCACTTGGATACTCAAGACTGTGAAGCTAGTCAAGATAAGTCAGAAACTCCTGCAAGATGTCAGAATCCGTTAGCAAAATAGGTATGATCCACATCACTGTTTTGAACCCTGAAGGCATGCATATATTTGAGGAAACCGATTCCTAGATAGAAGAGATTCTTTGTTCCACGGGAAGATATGTTCCCCAACTCCATGGAATATTCTCGGTACTCGATACAAGAATAACATTTCCAGCAAGGGTCAATATCGAGAAGGACACATATGTCAGAAGATGTTTTCGGACCCCAACTCAGCCAACAGATATGAAAGAAAATTTTGAGTGAGGATAAACAGGAACATATAAGGTAAGTCTTGTCCGAATGTCAGATACGACAAAGCAACCCCCCCCAGATCAAGACAGTAAGATCCAATTCAGTGGAAATATTATGAATAAAAGAAACCTTAGTTCGAAATGGTTTCTTCAAGTCAGAAAGATTATTTAACCCTAAGCAACCAAATCTCGAGAACGAGATTTCTTTAAGGGGGGAAGGTTTGTAACAGCCTGGATTTTTGCTCTTCTCTTTTTTCCTTTGATTTTCATGGATTTCCAGTTTTGTTTTGCTTTTCCGTGGCTATGTGGTTATGAAACTTGGGAAGATCATGTCTTCCTAGGTTTTATAATGGCTTGTCACCCTCATCATCTTACCAAGATCATGTCATTTCCATCCTTGACCTAACCCAAAATTCTTTTGTTGCGAATATTCCTTTTCTGATAAATGAATAACCCTTAAAACCCTAGGTTGTGAAGCAACCTATATTTATGTCAATCCTAAAATTCCCAAATAATTCTCATAAATTGTTTGGGTAACATCTTCCTCAAATATGGCAAAATATTTCATTGGCCATGTTTCCCATCATGCTTAATAAATTCATTTTCTATTCTGTCCTAAATGGCACATTGTGAAGCAAGTGCTATTTATCTTTGCCCATTTGAACCCAAACTTCTTGGACATCTTTTAATGTCCATATAATTTTCACATGCCAAAATTCAACTCACTTTGCCTAGTAAATATTCTTGAGTAATTTTTCAAAGTTCTTGTCTGAGGGAAGTGATTGTGAAGGAAGTACCAGCTAGGCATATCCAAATGAGTTGAAAATTTTAAAGGTCCTTTCTATGGTAAATGATGACTCTCCACAAAATATGAGCTCATATAACTCATCTATGTGAGCCCAGCTCTAAATCTTAGTTTCTGGTAAGTTTTTCAGTTTGTGAAGCAACTATATTTTATATTACTTAAATTGAGCTGAAAATTTACCAGGACATGCTTCTACCTATATAAACTCCCTCCACCAAGTTTTATCTCAATTGGTTAATCCAATTTCCCTGGGTAATTTTTCCAAGTTTCTATCCAGAATGAAGCTTTGTGAAGCAAGTGACACTTTGGTATTTCCAAATGGCATGAAACTTTTACAGAAGCTTCATATCATCATATAACCTCTCTCTGCCAAATTTCAGCTCACAGAGATCAAGTATGTGAGTGCATCATCCAAATCCCCAATTCTGGCCAGTATTGCACTTTCTACAGCAACCCTCATCTAAACTCCTCCTATTAGTCTGATTTTTGGTGATCAGCATCACCTTAGTATATTATCATCATCAGACAAACGCTTTACCACATTACCAAGCTGGTTTAACCAAAACAAGTTACAAACACCTTCTTACCGATTTACTTTTGGAGCTAAGTGCCAATCTCTTCTTTGCCCCTGGACCGATTTATCTCCTCATTTTGACTGGGGGCATCAAGGTCCATCCACTGTACATGGTTGGCCACGCCAAAGATCACTGCTTGCGCCATTGCGCGTGGTGATCACGCTTGCGTCATGGCTGCAGGCGTGCTCTGGCTTGTTCCGGCCACTATGCTCGTCTCCTCCCTCCTCGTCTCGACCTCAAACCTTGTCCAGGAGATCTCCCGAGCTCGACTGTGTCGCCCTGCATCGGTTCTTCATCGTGGTTCGCCATCAATGCGTCGCAAACGCCATGCCCGTGCCACGCCCTGCCTCTGCCCACCATTAAGGCTTGGTCGGGAGCTCGCTTGTGAGCTCCAGAGCCTTTCCCTTGGCTATATAAGCGTGCCCCGAGTCCCTACGCACCTCAACCATCCCCCTTGCCTCATTTGCTCTCTGTAATCGCCTCATATCGCCGGAGTTCGTCGCCGTCCACCATGGCCGCCTCGGCCTCGGCATGATTCCGGCCAAGCCAAGCTTCCTCTCGCCTCCCTAACCTGTCCACCGACTCCCCCTCGTCCCACTAAGCCTCCCCACACCACCAGATCATCACCGGAGTCCCTCTGGCTGCGCCTCCCGGAGCTTGACCGTCGCCGTTGCTCTCGGCCACCACCTCGACCGAGCCCATCCGGAGCTCCTTCCTCTCTCCCGTCTCCACCACAAAACTCCCCACACCTCTACCAGCCTCCCCACCACCTCCGTTCATCGCCGGAGAGCCCGCATCGCTGAGAGACGCCGCTGCCGGAAGCTCCTGGCGCCTCCCGTTGCCGCGACCTCCCCTCCTCCACGTGCCTCCCCGGGAGCCGCTTATCCTTTGAACGGAGGCGCTGCATCCTTGCAAGCCCGCCGGTGCGCTCGGTTTGTCCGGAGGCCACCGGAGCCGGCCGGCCCCATCGCCACTTCTCTCCCCTGCCTCCGCTCTGTTCCAGGAGGGAACAGAGGCACGAGGAGGAAGATGACACGAGCACTGGCCCCTCCCCCTGCCCCTAGGCCCCACACGCCAGTGGCCCAAGCACCTCATCCCACGTGGCAAGTGGAGACGGCTTTCCGATAGTACATCTCCTCTTTTCTAAAAGCATATTCTATTTCTACTTCGGCCAAAAGTACGTTTTCTAAGTCAGAAAGCATATTTTCTCAAATTTGTTTCTGCCTTATCCACTCAGGCACCCGTTGGTGATAATTTTTTCATAGATTAGTCCCTGTTCTTCCAACCTTCACAACTTTTCAACCGTAACTCCGATTGAGGTGAAACCAATGCTCACTTCTTCGTATCGTCGAGCTCTATCTTTTGGTAACATTTTCACTAGGTGTTATCATAGTGAAAATGACCATTTTGGCCTTGCCTCTAATTAGCCCTCTCCGAGAAAGAACCGTCCGACATTTTGTTCTGTGGCTTCACCGCACTTCTTCCTGGAGTCTCCGTCACCCCAGGCAAGCCACAATACCCACTTGCATGATAGTCATGCAGTAGCCATGGTTTCAACTTGAATATTTATTAAATGTTTGCTTTTTTAAAATATGGTTATCGTTGTTTCAGTAATGATTCTTGGTTAGTGCTTACTTTCTTGCTATGTGGTTATGCACCTGGTTGTCATGCCCTGCTAGTTGCTAGTATTACTTTCATATGCTTATGCTTGCTAGTAGTACATGTTGATGTTGGTGATGGTTTTCGGTGCATGACGGCCATCTGTCCCGAGTACCGTTGTTATACATGTTCCATTGCATCCAGTTGGTTAAATGCTTGCATGATGGCATTGTTGATATGTTCTTGCATGATATTTATTGTTGATGATAGTGGTCATGCTATGTTTTGGAGAAGTATGTACTTATGATGTTCCTGCTAGTCAGTATGCGATGCTTAGTTGATATGATTCATTGATGATATGGTGGATAGTTATGTTGCACCCGTGTTTATGTTGATATCATGCTCATGCATTGTAATTGCATCATGTTATTTTATCATGGCTCAGCATATTAGCATTCAAGTTTAACCGGATTAAATTGAACTTGAACACCTGTTGGCTGAGTCATGGTGCCACCATATCGAACTGACTAGTGCAACCACGCTTACCTTTATGGGAAGGTCCTAACTAGGTCTATTATCGTGCCTCTCACCAGTGCCTCCAACTAGGGAAGGTTATGGGCGTGGGGTACCCTGGCCCGGTAAGCAGACATAACCTTGTGTGCCCGTTGTTGTTATTATTATGGATCCGGTCCCTGTGAGGGACATTTGGCCACGACGGTGGTCGTTGTGTCTTTGGTAGACACAGGGCCACCCTGGACTAGCCCAGTTGGGAGTGGGTCAGAGTGGCCGGGAGAGTGTCATGACAATAGATCAGTTTTGTCGGAACATCATTGGTCCACCCGAATGTGAGTGTGAGGCCATGGGTTCCGTAGTGTGGATACAGTGTACTAACCTTTACAGAGTGTATATTAAATCTATCGATAGCTGCGCCTGTGGATAAGGGCCCAGTTCGTGTCGGTCACACTATGAGTCAACAGTAATAATAATAATGTGCTAAATAACAACCCCGGTTCGAGGATGAGGTAAGTTGGTTGTGATCGCCGGAAGGATCACCGTTTGAGGCCAGGTATTGGTCGTGGTTGTGATCGCCGGAAGGATCACTGTTTGAGACCAAGTGTTGGTCATGGTTGTGATCGCCGGAATGATGACCGTGGTATCAAGGATACTGAGTTGTTGGATATTTGTGATGTTGTGCGAGAATCGTGGGTAAAGATCAAGCTCCTTGTGGTCATTTGATGATTACTACGGTATTGTTTATACCAAGCTTGATTTGATCCTGAGATGATCGTGTAATATCTGAAGTTGGTAAGTGATGCATGTGATGGTTATGAGGTAACCCGAACAGATTAAATGGTGCATATAGTGTCATCATGTTGCATGCTAGTATCATCAGATTTATATGTTCATGCCATGATCATATTGTTCTAGCGATATTATGTTCATATTGTTCATGCCATGTTATCCTGATTATCTCATGATAATTCCTACATAACCTATAATTGCCATGCTGTTGTTTGTCTTGAATGCTTCTGGTTATTGTGAGCTTGCAAGTACATTCAATGTACTGACCTGGCGTGTCATGCCAGTTTGCAGGTCATGCCTAGATTGCTTGCTTGTTTGGTGTTGTTCTTGTGTTCGCAATCTAGGATAAATGTTCCAGCCAGAGTCCCTGCGGATTGGAGTCCATCATCGCCGTTCGTTGTTCCGCTGCCAGTAGTTGTCCCGCTGCTTCAAGTTGTTATGCTACTTGTATAGAGCAACCGTGGTTGATGTAGTGTCACCGTGCCGATGTTATTCATTGTAATATCGGAACCCTTGTATTCATATTCGTGTTGTAATTGTTGGAAATATGCCCTAGAGGCAATAATAAATTAAGTTATTATTATTATATTTCATTGTTCATGATAATCGTTTATTATCCATGCTAGAATTGTATTGATAGGAAACTCAGATACATGTGTGGATACATAGACAACACCATGTCCCTAGCAAGCCTCTAGTTGACTAGCTCGTTGATCAATAGATGGTTATGGTTTCCTGACCATGGACATTGGATGTCGTTGATAACGGGATCACATCATTAGGAGAATGATGTGATGGACAAGACCCAATCCTAAGCCTAGCACAAGATCGTGTAGTTCATATGCTAAAGCTTTTCTAGTGTCAAGTATCATTTCCTTAGACCATGAGATTGTGCAACTCCCGGATACCGTAGGCGTGCTTTGGGTGTGCCAAACGTCACAACGTAACTGGGTGGCTATAAAGGTACACTACAGGTATCTCCGAAAGTGTCTGTTGGGTTGGCACGAATCGAGACTGGGATTTGTCACTCTGTGTAAACGGAGAGGTATCTCTGGGCCCACTCGGTAGGACATCATCATAATGTGCACAATGTGACCAAGGAGTTGATCACGGGATGATGTGTTACGGAACGAGTAAAGAGACTTGCCGGTAACGAGATTGAACAAGGTATGGGGATACTGACGATCGAATCTCGGGCAAGTATCATACCGATAGACAAAGGGAATTGTATACGGGATTGATTGAATCCTTGACATCATGGTTCATCCGATGAGATTATCGTGGAGCATGTGGGAGCCAACATGGGTATCCAGATCCTGTTGTTGGTTATTGACCGGAGAGTTGTCTCGGCCATGTCTGCATGACTCCTGGGCCTGTAGGGTCTACACACTTAAGGTTCGATGACGCTAGGGTTATAGGGAATAGATATACGTGGTTACCGAATGTTGTTCGGAGTCCCGGATGAGATCCCGGACGTCACGAGGAGTTCCAGAATGGTCCGGAGGTAAAGATTGATATATTGGAAGTATGGTTTTGGCCACCGGAAGTGTTCCGGGCATCACCGGTAGTGTACCGGGAGGCATACATGGGCCAAGTGTGAGAAGGGACCAGCCCCTAGGTGGGCTGCCCACCAAGGCCCATGCGCCTAGGGAAGGGGGGGCCCCTAGGGGCTGGGCCTCCCCACCAAGGCCCATGCGCCTAGAGAGAGAGAGGGGGCAAACCCTAAGGGCAGATGGGCCCTAAGGCCCATGCCTGGTGCGCCTCCCTCTCCCCCCCACTTGGCCGCCACCCCAGATGGGGATTGGGGCTGCCGCCACCCCTAGGGTGGAAACCCTAGGTGGGGCACAGCCCTCCCTCTCCCCCTATATATAGTGGAGGCAAAGGGGAAAGCCCAACACACGAGTTCTGGCGCAGCCCTCCCCCTCTCTCAAGTCCTCCTCCTCTCTCGCGCGTGCTTGGCGAAGCCCTGCAGGATTGGCACGCTCCTCCTTGACCACCACACCAGTCGTGCTGCTGCTGGATGGAGTCTTCCCAAACCTCTCCTTCTCCCCTTGCTGGATCAAGGCGTAGGAGACGTCACCGGGCTGCACGTGTGTTGAACGCGGAGGCGCCGTGGTTCGGCGCTTAGATCGGAGATCAACCGCGATCTGAATCGCTACGAGTACGACTCCTTCATCCGTGTTCTTGCAACGCTTCCGCTTAGCGATCTACAAGGGTATGTAGATGCACTCTCCTTCCCCTCGTTGCTAGATTACTCCATAGATTGATCTTGGTGATGCGTAGAAAATTATGCATAGTTTCTATGCATGAGTAGAACACAAAGCAGTTGTGGGCGTCAATTTTGTCAATTTACTTGTCGTTACTAGTCTTATCTTGATTCAGCGGCATCGTGGGATGAAGCGGTCCGGACCGACCTTACACGTACTCTTACGTGAGACTGGTTCCACCGACTGACATGCACTAGTTGCATAAGGTGGCTAGCGGGTGTCTGTCTCTCCCACTTTAGTCGGATAGGATTCAATCAAAAAGGGTCCTTATGAAGGGTAAATAGAAATTGGCATATCACGTTGTGGTTTTCGCGTAGGTAAGAAACATTCTTGCTAGAAACCTATAGCAGCCACGTAAAAACTTGCAACAACAATTAGAGGATGTCTAACTTGTTTTTGCAGCATATGCCTTGTGATGTGATATGGCCAAAAGGATGTGATGAATGATATATGTGATGTATGAGATTGATCATGTTCTTGTAATAGGAATCACGACTTGCATGTCGATGAGTATGACAACCTGCAGGAGCCATAGGAGTTGTCTTAATTTATTTATGACCTGCATGTCAACATAAACATCATGTAATTACTTTACTTTATTGCTAAAGCGTTAGCCATAGTAGTAGAAGTAATAGATGACGAGACAACTTCAAGAAGACACGATGATGGAGATCATGGTGTCATGTCGGTGACAACGATGATCATGGAGCCCCGAAGATGGAGATCAAAAGGAGCAAAATGATATTGGCCATATCATGTCACTATTTGATTGCATGTGATGTTTATCATGTTTTACATCTTATTTGCTTAGAACGACGGTAGCTTAAATAAGATGATCCCTCACTAAAATTTCAAGAAAAGTGTTCCCCCTAACTGTGCACCGTTGCGAAGGTTCGTCGTTTCGAAGCACCACGTGATGATCGGGTGTGATAGATTCTAACGTTCGAATACAACGGGTGTTGACGAGCCTAGCATGTACAGACATGGCCTAGGGACACACGCAATACACTTAGGTTGACTTGACGAGCCTAGCATGTACAGACATGGCCTCGGAACACGGAAGACCGAAAGGTCGAGCATGAGTCGTATAGAAGATACGATCAACATGAAGATGTTCACCGATGTTGACTAGTCCGTCTCACGTGATGATCGGACACGGCCTAGTTGACTCGGATCATGTTTCACTTAGATGACTAGAGGGATGTCTATCTGAGTGGGAGTTCATTAAATAATTTGATTAGATGAACTTAATTATCATGAACATAGTTTAAATTGTCTTTGAAAATATGTTGTAGATAAATAGCTCACGTTGTAGCTCCTTGTTTCAATACGTTCCTAGAGAAAGATTAAGTTGAAAGATATTGTAAGCAATGATGCGAACTAGGTCCGTAGTCCGAGGAGTGTCCTCACTGCTACACAGAAGGCTTACGTCTTTGATGCACCGCTCGATGTGCAAACCCCTACAACGTCGTCTGTGGATGTTGTGAACACCTGACAGACACGTCCTGATGACTACTTGATAGTTTAGTGCACCATAGATTTATGGCTTAGAATCGGGATTCCAATGACGTTTTGAACGCCATAGAACATATGAGATGTTCCAAGAGCTGGAATTGGGATTTCAGGCTCATGCCCGTGTTGAGAGGTGTGAGAACTCTGACAAGTTCTTTTGCCAACAAGATGGAGGAGAATAGCTCAGCTAGTGAGCATGTGCTCAGAATGTCTGGGTGCTACAATAACTTAAATCAAGTGGGAGTTAAACTTCCAGATAAGATAGTGATTGATAGAGTTCTCTAGCCACTATCACTAAGCTACTAGATCTTCGTGATGAACTATGACATGCAAGGGATGGAGTTGATCCCGGAGCTGTTCGCGGTGCTTAAGACCGCAAAAGGTAGAAATCAAGAAGGAGCATCAAGTGTTGATGGTTTGACAAGACCACTGGTTTTAAGAAGGGCAAGGGCTAGAAGGGAAACTTCATGGATGGCAAACCAGTTGCCGCTCCAGTGAAGGAACCCAAGTTGAACCCAAACCCGAGACTAAGTGCTTCTATTGTAAGGGGAACGGTCACTGGTAGCGGAATTACCCCAAATGCATGGTAGATAAGAAGGCTGGCAACTTTAACAAAATTTATACGTGTTATTAATGTGTAGCTCACTAGTACTCCTGGTAGCACTTGGGTATTGGATACCGGTTTAGTTACTATTATTGGTGACTTGAAGCAAAAGCTACAGACTAAACGGAGACTGGCTAAGGGCGAGGTGACGATGTGTGTTGGAAGTGTTTCCAATGTTGATGAGATCACCATCGCACGCTCCATCTGCCTTCGGGATTGGTATTGAACCTAGATAAATGTTATCAGGTGTCTATGTTGAGCATGAATATGATTAGATCATGTTCATTGCAATACAGTTATTCATTTAAGTTAGAGAATAATAGTTATTCTGTTTACATGAATAATACATTTCATGGTCATGCACCCTATGTGAATGGTTCATTGAATCTCGGTCGTAGTAATACACATGTTCACGCCAAAAGATGTAGAGTTAATAACGATAGTACCACTTTCTCGTGGCACTGCCGCTTAGGTCATATTGGCGTAAGATGCATGAAGAAACTCCATGTCGATGGATGTTTAGAGTCACTTGATTTTGAATCACTTGACACATGCGAGCCATGCCTCATGGGCAGGATGACTAAGACCCTGTTTTCAGGTACAATGAAATGGGCAAGTGACTTGTTGGAAATCATGCATGCTGATGCGTGTGATCCAATGAGAATTGAAGCGTGCGGTGGATATCGCTATTTTCTCATCTTCACTGACGATTTGGGTAGATATAGGTATATCTACTTAATGAAGCACAAGTCTGAAACGTTTGAAAAGTTCAAGCGATTTCAGAGTGAAGTTAAGAATCATCATAACAATAAGATCATGTTCCTACGATCTGATCAAAAGGGGATTTTCTGAGTTATGAGTTTGGCAATCACTTAAGACATTGTGGAATTATTTCACAGTTGAAGCCACCTGGAACACCACAAGGTAATGGTGTGTCCGGACGTCGTAATCGAACACTATGAGATATGGTGCGATTTGTGATGTCTCTTACCGATCTACCGCTATTATTTTGAGGTTATGCATTAGAGACAGCTGCATTCACTTTAGATAGGACACCATATAAGTCCGTTGAGACGACGTCATATGAACATTGGTTTGGCAAGAAACCAAAGTTGTCGTTTCTTAATGTTTGGGGCTGCGATGCTTAAGGCTTCAGCCGGAGAAGCTCGAACCCAAAGCGGACAAACACATCTTCATAGGATACCCAAAGGTGATAGGTGGGTATACCTTCTATCTCAGATCCGAGGGCAAATTGTTTGTCGCCAAGAATGGGTCCTTTCTCGAGAAGGAGTTTCTCTCGAAAGAATTGAGTGGGAGGAAGATAGAACTTGATGAGGTTGTCGAACCTTTACTTAAACCAGAGAGTGATGCAACACAGAAGGATGTTTTCTGTGGCACCTGCGTCTGTTGAATAGGAAGTTAATGATAGTGATCATGAAGCTTCGGATCAATTTGCTATTGAACCTCGTAGGTCGACAAGGATATGTACTACTCCTGAGTGGTACGGTAATCCTGTCTCAGATATCATGTTGTTGGACAACAATGAACCTACGAGCTATGGAGAAGCAATGGTGGGCCCGTATTCCGACAAATGGCTAGAAGCCATGAAATCTGAGATAGGATCCATGTATTAGAACAAAGTATGGACTTTGGTGGACTTGCTCGATGATCGGCAAGCCATTGAGATAAATGGATCTTTAAGAAGAAGACGGACGTGGGCGGTAAGGTTACCATCTATGAAGCTCGACTTGTGGGAAAGAGTCTTTTCACAACTTCAAGGAGTTGACTACGATGAGAATTTCTCACCCGTAGCGATGTCCATCGGAATCATGTTAGCATTAGCTGTATTTTTCGATTATGAAATCTTACAGATGGATGTCAAAACAAGTTTTCTTACCAGTTTTCGTAAGAAAAGTTGTATGTGATACAATAAAAGGTTTTGTCGATCCTAAGGATGCTAAAAGGTATGCTAGCTCCAGCAATCCTTCTATGGACTAGAGCAAGCATCTCGGAGTCAGAATATATGCTTTGATGGAGCGATCAAGGCTTTTAGGTTTATACAATGTTTGCTAGAAACTTGTATTTACAAGAAAGTGAGTGGGAGCACTACAACATTTCTGATAAGTATATGTCGATGACATATTGTTGATCTGAAATAATGTAGAATTTCTGGAAAGCATAAGCGGTTGTTTGAAGAGTAATTTTCAAAGGAAGACCTAGATAAAGCTGCTTACATATTGGGCATCAAGATCTATAGAGATAGATCAAGACGCCTGATGATACTTTCAAAGAACGCACACCTTGACATGTTTTTGAAGGAGTTCAAAATAGATCAGTCAAAGAAGGGGTTCTTACCTGAGTTGTAAAGTGTGAAGTTGAGTAAGACTCAAAGATTGACCACGGCAGAAGAAAGAGGAAGGACGAAGGTCGTCCCCTATGCTTTTGTCATAGGCTCTATACGGTATGCCATGCTGAGTACCACACCTGATGTGTGCCTTGACACATGTCTGGCAAGAGGGTACAAAGGTGATCTAGGAGCAGATCACCAGATAGCAGTCAAAATTGTCCTTAGAGGAATAAGGAAATGTTTCTCGGTTATGGAGGTGATAAAGAGTTCGACGTAAAGAGTTACGTCGATGCAAGCTTAACACCTATCCGGATAGCTCTGAGTAGATATACCGGATACGTATAATGGAGCAACAATTTGGAATAGCTCAAAGTGGAACGTGGTAGCAGCATCTACGATATAACGTTTTGCGAAATACATAGGGATCTGAATATGGCAAGACCCGTTGACTACAACCTCTCTCACAGGCATAACATGATCAAACCCAGAACTCTTTGAGTGTTTATCACATAGTGATGTGAACTAGATCATTGAGTCTAGTAGACTCTTGGATGTTGGTCACATGGCGATGTGACCTGTGAGTGTTAATCACATGGCGATGTGAACTAGATTATTAACTCTAGTGCAAGTGGGAGACTGTTGGAAATATGCCCTAGAGGCAATAATAAATTAAGTTATTATTATTATATTTCATTGTTCATGATAATCGTTTATTATCCATGCTAGAATTGTATTGATAGGAAACTCAGATACATGTGTGGATACATAGACAACACCATGTCCCTAGTAAGCCTCTAGTTGACTAGCTCGTTGATCAATAGATGGTTACGGTTTCCTGACCATGGACATTGGATGTCGTTGATAACGGGATCACATCATTAGGAGAATGATGTGATGGACAAGACCCAATCCTAAGCCTAGCACAAGATCGTGTAGTTCGTATGATAAAGCTTTTCTAATGTCAAGTATCATTTCCTTAGACCATGACATTGTGCAACTCCCGGATACCGTAGGAGTGCTTTGGGTGTGCCAAACGTCACAACATAACTGGGTGGCTATAAAGGTACACTACAGGTATCTCCGAAAGTGTCTGTTGGGTTGGCACGAATCGAGACTGGGATTTGTCACTCCGTGTAAACGGAGAGGTATCTCTAGGCCCACTCGGTAGGACATCATCATAATGTGCATAATGTGACCAAGGAGTTGATCACGGGATGATGTGTTACGGAACAAGTAAAGAGACTTGCCGGTAACGAGATTGAACAAGGTATGGGGATACTGACGATCGAATCTCGGGCAAGTATCGTACCGATAGACAAAGGGAATTGTATACGGGATTGATTGAATCCTTGACATCGTGGTTCATCCGATGAGATCATCGTGGAGCATGTGGGAGCCAACATGGGTATCAAGATCCCGCTATTGGTTATTGACCGGAGAGTTGTCTCGGCCATGTCTGCATGACTCCCGAGCCCGTAGGGTCTACACACTTAAGGTTCGATGATGCTAGGGTTATAGGGAATAGATATACGTGGTTACCGAATGTTGTTCGGAGTCCCGGATGAGATCCCGGACGTCACGAGGAGTTCCGAAATGGTCCGGAGGTAAAGATTGATATATAGGAAGTATGGTTTTGGCCACCGAAAGTGTTCCGGGCATCACCGGTAGTGTACCGGGACCACCGAAGGGGTCCGGGGGTCCACCGGGAGGGGCCACGGGCCCCGGAGGCATACATGGGCCAAGTGTGAGAAGGGACCAGCCCCTAGGTGGGCTGGGGCGCCTCCCCACCAAGGCCCATGCGCCTAGAGAGAAGAGGGGGCAAAACCTAAGGGCAGATGGGCCCTAAGGCCCATGCCTGGTGCGCCTCCCTCTCCCCCCCACTTGGCCACCACCCCAGATGGGGATTGGGGCTGCCGCCACCCCTAGGGTGGAAACCCTAGGTGGGGGTGCAGCCCTTCCTCTCCCCCTATATATAGTGGAGGCAAAGGGGCAACCCAACACACGAAGTTCTGGCACAGCCCTCCCCCTCTCTCAAGTCCTCCTCCTCTCTCGTGGTGCTTGGCGAAGCCCTGCAGGATTGCCACGCTCCTCCTTGACCACCACACCATCGTGCTGCTGCTGGATGGAGTCTTCCCCAACCTCTCCTTCTCCCCTTGCTGGATCAAGGCGTAGGAGACGTCACCAGGCTGCACGTGTGTTGAACGCGGAGGCGCCGTGGTTCGGCGCTTAGATCGGAATCAACCGCGATCTGAATCACTACGAGTACGACTCCTTCATCCGCGTTCTTGCAATGCTTCCGCTTAGCGATCTACAAGGGTATGTACATGCACTCTCCTTCCCCTCGTTGCTAGATTACTCCATAGATTGATCTTGGTGATGCGTAGAAAATTTTAAATTTCTGCTATGATCCCCAACAGTAATAGAGAGCTGGTTTGTTCTATACTAAGCAGTGCCATATTCCAGAAGACTTCACCTTGATCTCTGGGCTGGAATACGGGGCGTTCCGGTTTTCTCTGAGCCGGGGTACCACATAACTGCAACTTCGTCCGCTCCAGGAGCGAAGGTGCGGAGCGGAGGGACACCGAACGGCCCTTACTAGCACTAAATAGAAATGCTAGCGCCTGCTCCTCCAACGAGCGTTGTAGCTAGCGATTGGCTCCTATTATTTCAGAAAAAAAGATGAAGCTTTCAATGCCTACTTTTGAGTCAACACAAGAGTAATCCCTGAGACCAGATGGGAATCGGGAGTAACTACCGAGATAGCAATCCTAGCGCTGGTTGTTAGTGCCTGCGTTGTAGAAGCCCTTAGACCACCGGATGTTACAAAATTAAACTCTCACTCTTATAAAATAAACAGAACTATTACTCTTTCAATTAAGTTCAATATCTTCGATATGGGTCCATCACTTTGAAAATCTCCATACTCGAGCCCTTTCCAGTCTTCCATGAACTGCTTGCATTTCTTCTTACCGGTTCATCCTTACTTACATGTCCTTAAGTACGATTGATGTATGTTTGCGTTCAATAGTTCTGTTGGTTGCCAACTAACGTCTTGTATAATCTTGTAATGGTGAATTGATGATACACAAATTCTAGAGGAATTTTTGGTTAAAACATATGTATTTACGATACTGTTCTATTTCAATACCACAATCTAACAAGCAGTTAAGGCTCCAAGAGAAAGCCATAATGAGCAAAAATTTACGGATGTTCAGGTAATGATTTTAGAATTTCTTTGATAAAATTAAACGCAGGGACGTGGCCATGATGAACAATTTATATGGAAAATGCTTGGCATCATCCGGCGGATCGCTGGCGCGCGTCGACCGCCTTCACAACCATCACATTAACCTTTAATCATGCGGCACATAACAACTCTTATTATATGCATGAGCTTTGCAACATGGCCCTTGTTGCGGAGGCTGGTTCTAGAACACGAACTGTGTTGCACACCCAATCCATCAACTGTGTGACACATGACCACATAGGACCCACTACCACTATCATATTCTTATTGTCTTATCTCAAATGAAAAGATCGCATCCACATATTTTCCCCTTAACCTCGTCTCCTACCTCCAGGTCACTTTTATGGATGTACATCCCCAAGCACGTACCCAAATCCTCTACCGTGCATGAGAAGAGAGCACCCATGGCCGAATATAGCTGTTGCAAACTACTACGAGCTTGGGGAGAGGGGCGACGTTGCTACCACCGTCCCGCGCCCTCTCTCGCTGCCACATCCCTGCGTCGCGCCGAGGGCGTACCCAGCCACCACACGTCATTCATCATGGCCACGTCGCCACCTGCCGCACTCATTCGGCTGGGGCTATCGAGATCTGCCGGCATAGCTCAATCCACCATCACAGTCATCGGTATCCTGGCGCCGACGTGCAAACAACCACCACAATCCCGGAGGTGGCGCAATGGAGGAAGAGAAGAGAGGGGCTTCTACAACAAAAAATGGTGTTACAAACGGCGACAGTGCTGCTACGACACCATCTTTCATTGCAAAATAATTCTACAACATCATCCATGTTGTGAAAATCCTTTCCACAAGATCATATATGTTGAAAAAAGGTGAAGACAATGTTTTCCTGCAAAACATCCTCTATTGCAAATGTTTCTCCAACATGAGCTCTATTGCAAAAGCTTTCACAACACAGACTTTTTCCCAACAGTGAGAACGGGACTAGACCGCTGGCCCTAGATCTAATGGTTGCTGAGTGCTACCTCTTGAGCACTACGTTGGTTTTCCCTTGAAGAGGAAATGGTGATGCAACAAAGTAGCGTAAGTATTTCCCTCAGTTTTTGAGAACCAAGGTATCAATCCAATAGGAGGCCACACGCAAGTCCCTCGTACCTACACAAACAAATAAGAACCTCGCAACCAACGCAATAAAGGGGTTGTCAATCCCTTCACTGTCACTTACGAGAGTGAGATCTGATAGAGATAATAATGATAAGATAAATATTTTTGGTATTTTTATGATATAGATTGAAAGTAAAGATTGCAAAGTAAAATAGATTGGAAACTTATATGATGGAAAATAGACCCGGGGGCCATAGGTTTCACTAGTGGCTTCTCTCAAGATAGCATAAGTATTACGGCGGGTGAACAAATTACTGTCGAGCAATTGATATAAAAGCAAATAATTATGAGAATATCTAGGCATGATCATGTATATAGGAATCACGTCCGTGACAAGTAGACCGACTCCTGCCTGCATCTACTACTATTACTCCACACATCGACCGCTATCCAGCATGCATCCAGAGTATTAAGTTCATAAGAATAGAGTAACACATTAGGTAAGATGACATGATATAGAGGGATAAACTCAAGCAATATGATATAAACCCCATCTTTTTATCCTCGATGGCAAAAATACAATATGTGTCATTTCCCTTTCTGTCACTAGGATCGAGCACCGCAAGATTGAACCCAAAGCTAAGCAATTCTCCCATTGCAAGAAAGATCGATCTAGTAGGCCAAACCAAACTGACAATTCGAAGAGACTTGCAAAGATAAACAATCATGCATAAAAGATTTCAGAGAAGAATCAAATATTGTTCATATATAGACTTGATCATAAACCCACAATTCATCGGATCTCGACAAACACACCGCAAAAAGAGTTACATCGAATAGATCTCCAAGAAGATCGAGGAGAACTTTGTATTGAGATCCAAACACTACAAAAAATACACTTCCGTAATGATACATGTTTGTCACAGTAGGTCACATTTTCTGTCATGCATGTACATCCATGACAAATTTATGACAGAATCAAGATAGTCATACCTGTGCTATCGTAGAACTGTTCCATGATATTACCAAATTTATCATCACGGAAGTGTCCACTTCCATGACGATAAATCAAGAGTCACAAAAGTGCTTTAGTCAAGGGTGACTGACACGTGGCATCCACCGTAACGAAACGCCGTTAAGCTATCGGGTCCGGTTTTGGATCCGATAACCCGTTAACAGCCCGGACCAATGGGGATTTTCCACGTGTAAAATCATCATTGGCTGTAGGAAACACGTGTCAGCACCATGTTGGCACAGGTGTCACTCATCCAATGGGCGAGATGCGCCTATGATATGTTAACACGTGGAACGGCCCAAAAGTGGCCCATAAAGTTTAAATGGGCCGGTGTCGGTGTCAAAACCGGCGGATCTCGGGTAGGGGGTCCCGAACTGTGCGTCTGAGGCGGATGGTAACAGGAGGCAGGGAACACGATGTTTTACCCAGGTTCGGGCCCTCTTGATGGAGGTAAAACCCTATGTCCTACTTGATTAATATTGATGATATGGGTAATACAAGAGTAGATCTACCATGAGATCAGAGAGGCTAAACCCTAGAAGCTAGCCTATGGTATGATTGTATGTTGTCCTACGGACTAAAACCCTCCAGTTTATATAGACACCGGAAAGGGCTAGGGTTACACAAGGTCGGTTACAAAGAAGGAGATATACATATCCGTATTGCCTAGCTTGCCTTCCACGCCAAGAAGAGTCCCATCCGGACACGAGACGAAGTCTTCAATCTTGTATCTTCATAGTCTAACAGTCCGGCCAAAGGATATAGTCCGGCTGTCCGGAGACCCCCTAATCCAGGACTCCCTCAGTAGCCCCTGAACCAGGCTTCAATGACGATGAGTCCGACGCGCAGTGTTGCCTTCGGCATTGCAAGGTGGGTTCCTCCTCCGAATACACCACGGAAGAATTTGAATACAAGGATAGTATCCAACCCTGCAAAATAAGTTCCACATACCACCATAGAGAGAATAATATTTCCACAAATCTAATCTGCTGACATGTTTTGGCAACATGACTGTAACGCCCCGAGACTTATGTGCCAGGTGTCTTCCAGTTATTTGCCGTCATTGCCATGTCTTTGCTTGCGTGTCATGCATCTCATATCATGTCGTCATGTGTTTTTCATTTGCATACATGTTCATCTCATGCATCCGAGCATTTTCCCCGTTGTCCGTTTTGTAATCCGGCGCTCCTATGTCATCTGGTGTCCCTTTCTACCTCTTTTCGTGTGCGGGTGTTAAACATTTCCGGATTGGACCGAGACTTGTCATGCGGCCTTGGTTTACTACCTCTAAACCGCATGTCAAGTTTCGTGCCATTTGGACTTTGTTTGATACTCCAACGGTTATCCAAGGGACCGAAAAGGCCTCGTGTGTGTGGCAACCCAACACCGCTCCAAAGTGTCCCAAAACCCACCTAAACCTCCTCCATCATCTCGGTCGTTCGATCACGATCGCGTGGCCGAAAACCGCACCTCATTTGGACTCTCCTAGCTCCCTCTACCTATATATATATATATGTGCCCCTCTCCAAATTTCGCGGTCTAACCCTAGCCCCCTCCCTCTCCTCGCACGCCGGACATTTATCCCGCCGATGGACATGTCCGCTCCGCCGTCCGCCGCCACATTTCCGCCTCCCGTTGGCCGCCGCCCGTGCCCACTTCACTGGCCCGGGAGCCTGTAGCCGGCATCCAAAGCCCATCGCGCCAGCACCGCCGCCCAGATCCCGCGCCTCCTGGCCGCAGAGCTCCGCCGCCCTTCGCCCGACTGGTCGCCGGCGCAGCAGCTCGCCGGACCACCGCGCCTCACCTCCCCATCGTCCCTGCACCTCGCCGGAGGCCGTCACGCTCCTCATCGACGGCGCAAGCGCCGCCCGCCGCCGCCAAGTGCTTCCCCGACCTCCACCGCGGCCGGCCCCAGCACCTCACGGTCGGATCTGCCGTTTCGGCGATCGCCGGAGTTTCTCACCGCCGGAGTTGACCTCAACCTCCAGATCTGCATCGTCCCGACCATGAACGGCGCCGTCCCCCGATCCAAACGGTGTCCCGCGTCCCCGGATCCCTCCGTCCTGCACCGTCCCGTCCTGGTTTGACTTTTCGCGAAGGTATAATTCCACCAAGTCCCCGAAGTTTCCAGATTCATATGCCTCTATTCATCATGTTGTAACTTTGCATCCGTAGCTCCGTTTTGAGCGTGTAGCATATCAAAATGTTCGCCTCGACGAGTACATCGTTCCATCTCATTGCATCATTTTCATTTGAGCCCACCTTGATGCCCGAAATGCTGTTGGAAGAGGGCTATGTGAGTAATTTGCCGGATCTGTTTCATCAAATAGCTATGTCATTTTTGCCATGATTAATGTGTGCATGCTATGATCCTGAGATCTACTTGTGTTTTGTCATATGCCATGCCATCTTTATAGAGGTGCTTACCATGTATTTTTGTGATATTTGTGGTGACTAGCACAAGCTTGCAAAGTAGTGTAATCGGTAATGTTGATTTCAAGGACTTAGAATTTCACTAAGTCCTTGTCCTGATTTTGTCATTATGCCATATGTTCATGTTGTTTCCTAGTGATCCGTGCCTCTCTTGAGGATGATCAGTAAGGATGTTTTGTTAACATTGTGGTCCTCTATCCATCCATGTCTTTTTTTGCATTTATGGAGCACCCTAGCTTGAGTCAATCGAGCTCTACTTTTGCTATAAAGTGATCCTGGCAGATTGTTGACATGTTTAGCGATTTTGCCGAGGATGTTGCTATTGATCCGTGCATGCTATGTTGTTGGTCTTGCCATGTATAGTTCCTATGCCATGTATTCTTGATGGGTGTATGATTAGTTTGTCATGCCATGCTCTGTAGTGAGTGCATCGAGCTCATAAACATGCCTACTCGTTAACTGATTTGCAATGTCCAGTTTTTCACTAAGTCTGAATCTGTTTATATTTTTGTCATGTTCACATGCTTACAATTGTATTTTCTGATCCCTTTTGGCTCAAGGTCACTAAGGGACTTTTGTTAAGTGCTTTGAGTAGCTTCATGCCATGCCTTGGTTTGCCATGATATGTTCCTGTAGCATATAGTTTTCATGCTCTAAAGTGTGCTTCCTGATGATAAATTCCTGACATGTTATTTCACTAAGTCTGAAACCTGTTATCATTTGCACTTTTGCCATGCTTGTTTGAACCTGTTAATGGATGAATTAGCCCTAGCTCAGTGTTCATATTTTGTCAAGCATCATGAGTGGATCCCTGCCATGTATTTTGTTGCTATGTTTGAGTGCTGTAGATTATTGATCTTGATGCATTTAGATGGCTACTCGCTGATTATCGTAGACCGGTGCCATATTTGTTTTGCTTGCCATTTTCAAACCGTGCATCCGATTCCGGTGATCTTTATATCGATTTCAACCGAAATCACCTCACCTTTCCAGTGGCACTCTTGGATTTCCAAGTTGATGCCAGGTTCAATCTTTCCTATGCAAATCATGCATATGCACCGCATACCGCATCCCGCATATCATACCAGGTTCGTGTGTTGGTTGTTTACTATGTTGTGTGCTTCTTTCCGGTGTTGCTTCTTCGGGTTGGTTCCGGTAACGTCGCTTTTGTGAGGACCCGTTCGACTACGTCCGTTTGTCTTCTTCATGGACTCGTTTCTTCTTCCTTGCGGGATTTCAGGCAAGATGACCATTCCCTCGAAATCACTTCTATCTTTGCTTGCTAGTTGCTCGCTCTTTTGCTATGCCTATGCTGCGATACCTACCACTTGCTTATCATGCCTCCCATATTGTTAAACCAAGCCTCTAACCCACCTTGTCCTAGCAAACCGTTGTTTGGCTATGTTACCGCTTTGCTCAGCCCCTCTTATAGCATTGTTAGTTGCAGGTGAAGATTGAAGTTTGTTCCTTGTTGGAACATGGAGATGTTGTTCCTTGTTGGAACATGTTTACTTGTTGGGATATCATAATATCTCTTATTTAATTAATGCATCTATATACTTGGTAAAGGGTGGAAGGCTCGGCCTTATGCCTGGTGTTTTGTTCCACTCTCGCCGCCCTAGTTTCCGTCATATCGGTGTTATGTTCCTGGATTTTGCGTTCCTTACGCGGTTGGGTTATAATGGGAACCCCTTGACAGTTCGCTTTGAATAAAACTCCTCCAGCAAGGACCAACCTTGGTTTTACCATTCGCCACCTAGCCTTTTTTTCCCTTGGGAGTCGCGCATCCCGAGGGTCATCTTTATTTTTAAACCCCCGGGCCAGTGCTTGTCTAAGTGTTGGTCCAACCCAGAGCACCGTGCGGGGCCGTCCCTTGGCAACTTGTGTTATGTTGGCTCCCGTACGCTTAGCTTATCCAGTGTGCCCGGAGAACGAGATATGTGCAGCTCCTATCGGGATGTCGGTGCATCGGGTGGTCTTGCGGGACTTGTTTTACCATTGTCGAAATGTCTTGTAACCTGGATGCCGAGCCTGATCGGATTGTCTTGGGAGAAGGAATATCCTTCGTTGACCATGAGAGCTTGTGATGGGCTAAGTTGGGACACCCCTGCAGGGATTTGAACTTTCAAAAGCAGTGCCCGCAGTTATGGGCAGATGGGAATTTGTTAATGTCCGGTTGTAGAAAACCTGAAGTTGACCTTAATTAAAATACATCAACCGTGTGTGTTACCGTGATGGTCTCTTCTCAGCGGGGTCCGGGAAGTGAACACGGTGTTGGAGTTATGTTTGACGCAGGTTGTTATAGGATCACTTCTTGATCATATTTTCTTGAACATGCTTTGCCTTCTCTTCTCGCTCTCATTTGTGTAAGGTAGCCACCATATATGCTAGTCGCTTGCTGCAGCTCCACCTCATACCTTTTACCCTTCCCATAAGCTTAAATAATCTTGATCGCGAGGGTGTGAGATTGCTGAGTCCCCATGACCCATAGATACTTCCAAAACCAGCTTGCAGGTGCCGATCAGTCTGAGCAGGTGACGCAACCAAGCTCAGGGAGAAGCTCGATGAAGATCCTGTCCTTTGTGTTGTTTCGTCTAGTTGATCAGTAGTGGAGCCCAGTTGGGACGATCGGGGATCTGTGTAGCATTTGGGGTAATCTTCTTTTATTTTGGTTCCATAGTCGGACCTTGATTGTATCTGTTGATGTAATGCTTTATTCATATAATTGTGTGAAGTGGTGATTGTAAGCCAACTATGTATCTCTTTCCCTTATGTATTACATGGGTTGTGTGAAGATTACCTCACTTGCGACATTGCTTTCAATGCGGTTATGCCTCTAAGTCATGCTTCGACATGTGGGAGATATAGCCGCATCGAGGGCGTTACAAGTTGGTAATCAGAGCCTTCCCCGACCTTAGGAGCCCCCTGCTTGATCGAATAGCTGGCGTTGTTGAGTCTAGAAAAATGTTTTGAGTCATTTAGGATTATATATATCGGAGAGTTAGGAATTCTTTTTACTCCCCAGTCCCTTCGTCGCTCTGGTAAGGCATCCTGACGTAGAGTTTTGACTCTTCTCTTCTCAAATTTCACTAAAAAATTTAGGATCACGCGGGTATATTGGAATCGTTCCGATGGTTTTGTGACGAGAACATTGTTCTTGGTGCCTCCTGACATTTAGGGGTTGTGGCAGTGTCCCGGGGAGTTGAGCTCCGAGGTGTTGTCGTCACAATTTTATCGTTGCAGTTCTGGAATACTTGAGATTAGTTTCGTCGACATCGAAAATCTCTTTTATGCAGTTGTTGGTGAGATAACCTCGACGCCACCCAGTACTGGGGAGGGAGTTCAGGAGTATTTCCATAACTTGTATAACGGATGCTTTTCGAAGGTTGAGGTAGACGATTTCCGAAGGTTTCTTGGTTATGTGTTGAAGGATGGATACAGTTGGATGTAGGATTTGCTAGTTTTGGGTGACATATTATGCTTCCCCTGTATCCCCAACACCTGATTGCATAACCGGGAAAATTTCGGGAGTTTATAAGTGGGAATTCAAGTAGCTCTTAGGATATCTTTCCGACAGATGTATGATATGAAATTGGGGTTCGATGTCTAGTGGTCCGCCTATCCACGGTTGGTTTTACAGTGGTCTCGTTGTGTCTTAAAGAGTCCTTGGCTATGCCGACTCGGGGACGCTTCGTATGTCATGTGCACTGCCTTGTACATGATGGTGCTGTACGATCGAGCCCGTGTAGGCCCCACCACGAAAACTTCGGTCAAAATCTCTATCATATGTTTGTTCCGGCTTATTCCGCAAGCCAACCTTTGTTTTGCTTTGAGTTGTGGTATTCGAGTTGCTTCAAAGTCAAATGTTGATTCCATCCCTTGTCTAAGTGGTGTTCTCATATTCCTATGTGAATACTAATCCTTCTTGATCATCGAGATTGTCTTGTCAATCCTTTTCAATCAGCGTGTTTCTCTTCAAGTGGATCCGATCATTTCAACATCCGCAAGATCAAGTATCAGTTCTTCTCAACGGTGTTAGTTTCATCCGTCCCCAAGTTGCCTTTGTTTTCCCGCCCACCCATCCTTTTTCTTCAAGGAATCCGATGTCTTAATCAAGTATCCTTTTATTCTTGTGAAGTCTCTCCATTCCTTTTCCGTCAATGTTCTTACCCGGTGATGCTCATGAAGATATTAACGGAGCTTCTAGTTCACCATTATTCATTTTTTTCTTCTCCGGTGGAACCAAGACAAGCTGTGTGGATCATATCCTTTCCTCATTTCAACGTTTTTTTCCATGCTGGTGCACCTCATAATCTTTCACCGCTCGCTATTCTATTGTTCCGGAGTGCTCAAGATATCTCGAAGATTCATGTTTCCACTCTTAATCCGTTCAAGCTATTTTGAGGATGTTACCTCATTCAAGCCATTTATTTCAACCGGCGCAATCTATCTTTTAAATCATTCAATGGTGTTTCATTTGAGTGGGCCCTAACCCACGGGTCTTTTCTAGGATCTTACCTGACTCTTCTAATTCTCCCGGAGTTATCCTTAAAATTCTTTTCGAAGTTTGACATAAGAATGAATTGCCATCAGTCAAATGTCCTCCTCTAAGATCTTTCAAATTCTTTTCATCGTTGGCTCAACATCTTCGCTTTTGATTCTTCCAGAGTGCCTAAACAATTCTTGGTGGTGTTTCCCGTCGTAATTCTCAGATTTTGAAGACAAGAAGATTTTCCCTCCAAATCATATCCGTTCTCTCAAGATTCATGGTGCTAGCTTGTTGCCATCCTCTCATAATTATTTTCGACTGTGAGAATCCTTTTCACCCATCAGGAGATATTAAAGGGTATTTTCAGTTCGATTATCCGGAGCCCATCATTTCAGAAGACTTGTTCATTCTCAGCTTTCAGCTCTCGTTCCCCAAATATCACCGGTGCATCATTCAAGTATTCTCTTATCAGCTCATGATATCTTCGTTCTCATGTATCTAAATTCTCTCAAGCATCTTCGTTCATTTGCTTAATTCTTCCCGGTGTTTCTTTATCTTCCCTTCGGTCATTTCAATTCTTACGGTGGTTCATTCAAGATTCTTCTTACCTTGTTATCATATCAATTCATTTGCTGTTCTCAATCCTATCGGTGGATTCGTCGAAGACCTTCCCAAGTTTATGTTATATCTCTCTTAATCTTTTCTACAAGAATAAGTAATATGTCAAATCCGTTCATTGTCATCAATTTAATTGATGAAGGATAAGCATAATGTAATTCTTATTCTTGTTTCATCCAAGAGATTAATTCCTTATTCCGGAGGCTTATCAAATTCTCAGTTTCATTTGTTTCATCTTTTCTTTCCTGGAGTTCCAAGCTCTAATTATCACGAAGATCCATCTAAATCATTGCAAGGATTCACCTTGTGTTTTCAGTTTCTCTTTCTTTTCATTCCTTTGTTTACCGGAGTTCTTCATGGAGGCTCGACATGGTGATTCATCAAGGATTTAATTCCTTCTCGAAGTTTTCATCGAGATTCATTTCTAGGGAGCTCAAGTTTTCTTCATCTTGCTATCCGGAGTGCAATTGTTTCTTCCGTATCATTGGAGGTGGTATTATGTCATTCTTGATAATTTGAGTTCATGTTTCATGATTCACATGTTGTTAAGAATGAGGTATTTTAAATCCATCAATCTCTTCAATGGAATTATCTTGGGTTATATTTCACCTAAAACTTTCCCTAAGGATTGTTGCTAATTATGGTGATTATAAATGATCCAATTTCTTCATCTATCCTCCCGGGGAAATAAGTTTCTCGTCTCCTTGTTCATATCAATCCAAATCTTTTCCCATAAGTGGCTGGTTTTCACCTCAAAATTTGAGATGTATTCCATAAGACCATATCAAGCGTATTCTTTTCGTTGTTGGTGTTCCAACAACTCCGTTCGACCCTTCTCCTAAAGATGCCTTTTCAAACTCTTTTGTGGCAGAAGTTGGCATTTTCTTCTCCATTATTTTATTTCAATTATCTATCTTCTATTTCTTTCTCCCGGAGGCATTGTGTTGCTGCTCTCTTCAAACCTTCTTCTTGTTCTTGTCAAGATCATGTTCTTTTCGTGCTTATCCATTTAACCGGAGGTGTGCCTTTTGTCTCAAGTTCTTTTCATCTTATCAAGCCTTGCATCTCTTCTCAACTGGAGTGCTGCCCAAAGTGGTTCTTCCTTGTTCCTCTTTGCTAACGGAGTGCTTTCAACTTCATTTATCTCCGTTGTATTCTTTTCTCGATATGGCTTAACCTTTTCAAGGTTCTTTGGTTTCACTCGTTTGTCAAAGGAGCAACTTAGTTTTACCTCTTCTCTTTCTTTTCCGTTGTTCCTCCGGTACCATTCTAGATCTCGGGACGAGATCCTCTCGTAGTGGTAGAGTGTTGTAACGCCTCGAGACCTATGTGCCAGGTGTCTTCCAGTTATTCGCTGTTGTTGCCATGTCTTTGCTTGCGTGTCATGCATCTCATATCATGTCGTCATGTGTTTTTCATTTGCATACATGTAGCGACCCGAACCGAATGGATCAAGTTTCTGTGCTTAAGTATCATCCCTGGATCGGTATGCTGACACACACAGTACTCGAGGATTTATAACAGAGGTAAATCACATGTATATGTAACGTAAATACTATTACCTCAATCCAAATAGCGGAAGTAACAAGGTGGTGGATTCCCATCAACATCAACGGCAAAGTTGAGTGTAGAAATCGTAACCCTAACGTATCACTTACTCGTCATAAGAAATCCTGCAACATGAGACGTTGCAGCCACAAAGGGTCAATACATTGAATGTACTGGCAAATTCACACCATAGAGAGAAATGATGAACAATGGCTATCACTACATGCATATATGGCTGGTGGAAAAGCTCTATGGTTATAAGGTTTTTGCGAAAAGCCAATTTTTCCCTACTGCAAAGGAATAAATTTTATTTAACTATCATGGTGGTTGTTAAACATTAAGAATGGTTGACAACATTCTCAATCCCAATTAAGTAACATCATTAAACCCAACAAACTTAATTTAAAGTAACATGATGAGATTCACATGATAATCCAAGTGCTAGATACTCAAAACGTCCATAACCGGGGACACGGCTAATCATGATTAGTTTATACACTCTGTAGAGGTTTGCGCACTTTTCCCCACAAGACTCGATCTCCTCCGTTTGGTTTCTCGCACTACATGGTGTTTGAGAAACGAATGACCGAGACATAGTCTTTTAGAAGCGTTTGCACCGTACGATGGGTAGACCGTACCATCTACAACCCCTACATCTGCTAGTCTACCAGTGTAAGAGTTCACACGACTTAATCAACTATGCTAGAGCCCATAATAGCTTGTGGCTGCACACGGAAGTTTCTAGTATGAATAATCTCATGATCCCTTTGAGCTTGGGTGGCGGTCCATAAAAAAACAGGCAATCCTGGTCTACCCAGGTGCCTAGACAGGCAATCCTGGAATAACCAGGTGCCTCAATCCACCCAGATGTGTGTTTAAGTTGCCACCTTAAGTAAACCATTAATTAACAATCTCACATCTGTCATGGATACTCTCAAAACCCAATCCACGTCTACGAGCATAGCATGGCACTATAAGCATAACGTAATAGTAACTCCCAAGGGTTTGATAACAACCAGGTAATAGGTACTACCTCAACTACTTCCCATCCCACAATTTAATTAGATCCTAATCATGCAATGTTTGAGGATTGGAACTAATGCATAAAACTGGGTATGAAAGAGGATATGATCAAAGTGTGAACTTGCCTGCAATGTTGATGAAGATGATTCGCACTCAAAACTCTTGATAGTTCTACTCGTCACACTTCGGTCAATCTATCGTAAGCAAGCAGTAGTAACCACACATAAGCAATCACTCAAAAGATCGGGAAGAACGAAGAAAACAATTCGGAAAACATCAAAACCAAGCAAATAACTCTTGCAACATAAAACAATTTCTAACAGTACCAAAATTATGTGAATTTGGCCTTATTAGAATGTTTAGGTCAAGAGCTTCGATTTGCAAAAAGAATCAACTCAAACGGAGCTACGAAACTCAAGTTATGATCAAACGAAGTTTGAATTCAAATCTGATCTAATTCAAATTTTAATCTTTTCAAAAACATGTTTGAGTTGGATTACTGGATAGAGGAGATCATAACGAAGACGTGGGCGTTGGTTTCGTTGGATTTGGATAAACGAGCAAAAGTAATGATCGTTTGAAGTACAGGGACTATTCTGTAAATAAAGTATTCACAACTAGGTCCCTGGCCGAAAATAACAGAAAAAGAAAAAGACTAAAAGGCGAACGTTCGCTTATAAGGTCTAAACAGTGGGCGTTCGCTGTTTAATAAAACCTAAAAAACAGATCTAGTCTAGGTTTTTTTTAAAAAACCAAACTTAAAATAAAACCGGATCGGACCGGGTTCGGGTTTATACCGGTTCGCAGTGGTTTGGCGGTTTTCGAGAGAAAACCGGCGGCGGCGAGGTTGGACTCCGGTGAGGCGACGGCAGCGGCACGAGGCGGCGCGGGGTGGCTACGCAGCGTGCGGCAGCGGCGGCGCAAGGCGGATGCGGCAGAGGGCGGCGGCGGCGGCTGCGGCGCGGCGGTGGAGCAGCGGCGGCGGTGATCTGCGGCGGGTGCGGCGCAGCGGGATGCAGGCGAGGGCGGCGGCGAAACGAGAGGAGGCGAGGCGGGGCCGGGCCTCGGCTTTTATAGGGGGCGGGGCGGCTCCGAGGTGGCATGGGGAAGGGGCAGAGGAGGCCGGAGCTTCCACGGCGAGCGGCGGCGGTGATGCGGACTCGGGAGGAATCCCGATCGGGGACGACGGGTGAGCTGGGCCGCGGCCTGGCTGGGTGCTAGGCCGGCCCAGTCGGCGAAGGGATTCTTTTTAAGAAAAACATTTCCAGACAAATAAAAATAATAAAAGCAAAATAAATAAAATATTATATAGGCATATAATATATCAAAATTAAATACATCAAAATTTTCAGAAAAAGATTCTCTACGACATGAACATTTTTATAATGCCAAATAAAATCCAGAATAATTCAAAGAGTGCTACTGGTCTAATAAAAACTCAATAAAATCATTTTAAAAATACCAAAATGATTTCAAATTATTTTTCTCCAATTTTCTATTGTAGGGAATCATTTTATCCTGTTTTCCATATATTTTATTTTTGGAGAAAAATAATTTGAATAAAACTCAAAATTGAAAATAAATTCAAAAGAACTTTGAATTTAATTCTTTGAAACTCCCAACTCATATTTCATATAATTTGAGGAAGTCATTTTATCTTCGCTCGTTAAAATCATTGAGTTGCATAAAGTTTCAGAATTGGAAATATTTTCCAAATGAAATTCAAATGTTTTCAACACCCCTTGTCATTTAAATAAATGGAAGAAGTCATGTCATCTTCTCTCCAAGGTTTTGTGATGAAAAGAATTTGAATTCTCGGGGATCAAAAGAAAAAGGTGAAAGTTTGGGAAAGTCCTTTTATTCCCTCTCATTTAACTGTCAAAAGTTTCGAATTTCACTCAATCAGTCAACAATCAATCAAATCTATCTATTATTATAACATTCCAAAATTTAGAATTTTGGGATGTTAAAAACCTACCACCCTTAAAATGAATCTCGCCCTCGAGATTCGGAGAGGCTAGAAAGAAATAGGTTAGGGTTTGGGGGTCTCCATCGATCATCACAAGGGTCCGGGGTGCTACCACCCTTAGAAACATTGTTACGGTTCCATCAAAACTCATATACTCCATCCTTATTCTTGACAGGGCCGGTCTTCTCACATCTTTAGTATAATTCCTTTCTCTGGGCTCTTCCCGTAACGACATAACCTTTTCCTCAATTCTGTTGTCCTTTCATCTTGGTAAGGTTCTTCTGTGACTGGGTCTTCTTAGCTGACGGGTCCGGCGCCAGTACTAAACAACTATCGATATCTCATGGTGGTCAACCATTTATGGTTTCTCCTGCAGGAAATGGGTCTGGTTGATCCTCACCGTATAACCTACGGTTGGCAAAAGCTGCCTTGTACAAGGGAAAACTTGCTATAATTCCTTTCTCTGGGCTCTTCCCGTAACGACATAACCTTTTCCTCAATTCTGTTGTCCTTTCATCTTGGTAAGGTTCTTCTGTGACTGGGTCTTCTTAGCTGACGGGTCCGGCGCCAGTACTAAACAACTATCGATATCTCATGGTGGTCAACCATTTATGGTTTCTCCTGCAGGAAATGGGTCTGGTTGATCCTCACCGTATAACCTACGGTTGGCAAAAGCTGCCTTGTACAAGGGAAAACTTGCTATAATTCCTTTCTCTGGGCTCTTCCCGTAACGACATAACCTTTTCCTCAATTCTGTTGTCCTTTCATCTTGGTAAGGTTCTTCTGTGACTGGGTCTTCTTAGCTGACGGGTCCGGCGCCAGTACTAAACAACTATCGATATCTCATGGTGGTCAACCATTTATGGTTTCTCCTGCAGGAAATGGGTCTGGTTGATCCTCACCGTATAACCTACGGTTGGCAAAAGCTGCCTTGTACAAGGGAAAACTTGCTATACCATTCTAAGGTTTAACAAGGTTTAATATCGTCGTCTCTCTACTATAGGCAAGTCACTCAGATTTACCATCCCATATAGCAAGGCGAATAATAAGAGTAAGTAGGTATGGTGATCAATCCATCCCGCACCCAAATCATTACCTTGTATACGGTTTAGCGAATCTCACATTCTAACACTCGGTCATCCTCACAAGCATTGCATAATTTCTCTTGTCCACGAACTACGTTCGGAATAATCCATTGATTCTGCAAGCCAAACAAACATCTATCGTTCCTTCACAACTCTCAGGTTTTGCGTTACTCCTATAAAATTGTCTGCCGATAAACGTCGTATCTTCCTCCAGGGTTTTTCCTTCAGCAAGAATGTGCTTGCTTCTTGGCAGGTCCTGGGGACTGTGGGTTATGGCCCATCTCATCACTTATAGTCCTTGAACTTATCATCGGGCAACTGATCATTATTCCAACTTCCAACTTCCTAGTATTCTTAAATCCATCCAATTGTACTGTCTTCCTTCCTTCTATTTGTACCAAACTAGGACAGGATTACTCAGACTCATCATGGAGTTTCCATTGATCCATATTTCCGACATCATACCTCCTTTATATCCAATAGTAATTTATCTCTTCATCCTCATGGGATATCCCTCATACCGAGATAAAAACTTATACTTATGAAGTCCATATTCCACTTCGTGGAACATCATTATCCTTTCCAGGGTCAAGCGTCCTTACAGGGGAATATTGGCTATCTCTGCATGGCACTTCTTCAACTGGGAAACGTGAAACACATCATGAGCTCCTGACAGTCCTTCAGGTGACTCCAACTTGTTGGCCACTTCTCCCATACGCTCCAAAACTCGGTATGGTCCTAAAAATCTTGGGGCTAACTTTCCCTTAACTACAAATTGTTTAACTCCTCGCAGAGGGGACGAAGACATGCTCTGTCTCCAATCTCATAGACTACCTCCTTGAGTTTTTGAGTCTGCATAACTCTTCTGCCTAGACTGGGCTACCTTCAGTCTATCTCGAATCAACTTAACATTCTCTTCTGACTCCTTGATCACATTTGGTCCAAACAACTGACGGTCTCCAACTTCATCCCACACACTCTTGGGGTATCACACATATCGAGACAAAACACGTATTCATTTTGTCCGAAATCCACTCAGTGGAGTATCCTTATCTTTTCCAGGGGTCAATGGTTCTTACAGGGTACTACCACCCTTAAAATGCACAAATCTTCCATAGACCATATTTCTCTTATCCTCAAAAATGGTCAGAATCCTTCTTCATAGAGTAACAACTCATAAAATCCCTATCCGTACCAACGATGCTAACTTTATTCATTCTCAAGTGATTAAAATCTCTCGCTTTTCCATTACATGTCTCAACTCAACACCTCAATATAAAAGAAAATGTTCTCACTTCTACTACTCCATTTCTTTTGTTGCAAACTCAACTATCTAGCACAAGTTTCCTTCTCCTTGGGGCATTCTCTGGCAAAGTGCCCTGCTCCATTACAACTAAAACATATTACTTCTGACAAGTATCGAGGTTTCCTTTTTGGGCAATTGTTGAGGTAGTGCCCTGACTCCTTGCACCTGTAACAGGTGATATGACTCAGGTCCTTCCTGGAATCCAATCTGCTTCTCTTCCTGGACCTTTCCATGGCGATCGTGACTTCTATTTCTTGTTGGTCATATTCTACTTCCTCTGTCGGGAATTCTACTAAATCCCCATTCAAACAATTTTGGGAGATGTGTCCTTCTTCTCCACATGAAAAGCAAGACTTAGTGCAGGGTTTACTCGGGTCTTTTTAGGCGTGTCCTCCATCTCTTCCTTCATCACAACTTCTTCTAAAATTTCCATGAGGTCTCCTTTCATTACTTCTTTCTTCTGCTGGATGGTTCGTTGTACCATGGGGTAAATGTGACACTGAGCAGGATAGTGGGTAGTCCCTTCACACAAGAAACAAGTAATCTGCCTAATTGGGCATTCTTCAACTGGGTGACTTCCTTCACAATTAGGGCATTCATCCTTGGGTTCTTTATGGGTGTGTCCTATTTCTCCACAAATCTTGCATGCACAAGGTTTCTGCATATCCTTTCCATAAGGCTTCAACTTCTGGGACACAAGCCGAGACTTTGGCAGAGTCAACTTAAATTCTTTCCATGTGGTTACTCCTTGCCATCCATTGATGGTTTGGTACATCCTCCACCAAGTAGCAGCACCTCTTTCAAAGAACTGAAGAGCATGCTGGGTCATATCCTTTCCGACTATAGGGTTATTCTCCATGTGATCTTCCATGTTCTGAATCCATCGGTCTGTCTCCAACTGACTCATCGGTACAGAAAATATAAGCTCATCTTCATTCATCCTCTATTGGGTCCATGGGTTTGGGGTGAGATAAGAGAGATAGAGAGGGATACACACAATACGAACAAAAGTTTTGAAAAGACAGATTTTTATTATCGCCGTCGGAAAAACATCAAACAAATGACAGCTCACAAACGTGGCATCTAACGTAGGTATATAACAGGGGTTTGGTCTTCTAAAGGTCAATAAATCTTCAATGTCTCCAAACTCTTAAAGCCTTGTTCATGCCTCCAATGGCTTCTTCCGATCATGCTTCTCTTTCTCCAATTCTTTTGCCAGATCAACTCTGTTGTCGCGAAGTCTCTCGTGACGTCCTTTAATATTCTGGAGTTGCGTTCCAAACCTCTGGTTTCAACATCCTTCGCGTGAACCATGGTCCTACTGTCCTTCAGTTCCTGATCAATCTATGATATCTCGAGGTTTTGCTCCTCCAACTTGGCTACTTCAGCTTCTGGTTCCTGAGTTCTTCATGAAATCCTTCCTTGTCTAATACAGCTTCATGGAGCTCCACCTTAAACTTCTTGATGTACTACTCCAGATCCTGGTGATACACCGGCTAAGGTTAAAACTTCACCTTACTGATAGGTGCTCCATCAGCCTTCTTCCATCAAATCCATTCTGAAGAAATGTATCCTTAACTCAGCACGGTGACAATAGCATCAGCGGGCGATAATACCATCGATAGTCATGTTTCTGCTCTTGTCATTGCCAAGAGCTATCCCTCCATAGTTGATATCTCCTGCCTTAGGGTTTTCCTTGACAAAACTTCGAGTTCTAATGCTCCATGTTCTGGTCTTTCTCTGATACACCTTGATCTCGGGTATTGACAACTTCCATATTTTGCCAAGTTCCATAAGGGTAGCCTTCCTAGGTCATACAAATCTAGGGATTCTTCGAAGCCTTCAAATTCTACTTGTCTTCGGTCTTCAACCGTTGTAGTTTCCATTATTCAAATGCACGGAAAATACTCTTCATTCCGAAGTGGTCTTAGTTGTCTGATATCTTGTACTTCTTGGAGTGGTCTTCATCAGTCGAATCTTCGTGTGGTCAAAAGGGGAAAAGGGTATGGTCTCACTAAAGGGAATTTTTGAATAAGCTCAGAAGAGAAGAGAGGTAAAAGATCTTTTTGAAAGGGAAAGTTGTAGAGAAAAATCTTTGCTATGGGCTTGCCAGTTTCTAGGGTCACGTCCTACAGTCAACATGTGCTCTGATACCATCTTGTAGCGACCCGACCCGAATGGATCAAGTCTCTGTGCTTAAGTGTCATCCCTGGATCGGTATGCTGACACACACAATACTCGAGGATTTATAACAGAGGTAAACCACATGTATATGTAACGTAAATACTATTACCTCAATCCAAATAGCGGAAGTAACAAGGTGGTGGATTCCCATCAACACCAACGGCAAAGTTGAGTGTAGAAATCGTAACCCTAACGTATCACTTACTCGTCGTAAGAAATCCTGCAACATGAGACGTTGCAGCCACAAAGGGTTAGTACATTGAATGTACTGGAAAATTCACACCATAGAGAGAAATGATGAACAATGGCTATCACTACATGCATATATGGCTGGTGGAAAAGCTCTATGGTTATAAGGTTTTTGCGAAAAGCCAATTTTTCCCTACTGCAAAGGAATAAATTTTATTTAACTATCATGGTGGTTGTTAAACATTAAGAATGGTTGACAACATTCTCAATCCCAATTAAGTAACATCATTAAACCCAACAAACTTAATTTAAAGTAACATGATGAGATTCACATGATAATCCAAGTGCTAGATACTCAAAACGTCCATAACCGGGGACACGGCTAATCATGATTAGTTTATACACTCTGTAGAGGTTTGCGCACTTTTCCCCACAAGACTCGATCTCCTCCGTTGGATTTCTCGCACTACATGGTGTTTGAGAAACGAATGACCGAGACATAGTCTTTTAGAAGCGTTTGCACCGTACGATGGGTAGACCGTACCATCTACAACCCCTACATCTGCTAGTCTACCACTGTAAGAGTTCACACGACTTAATCAACTATGCTAGAGCCCATAATAGCTTGTGGCTGCACACGGAAGTTTCTAGTATGAATAATCTCATGATCCCTTTGA